>NW_004524702.1:3423965-3425526 GCF_000260255.1 Octodon degus
TCCTGGGGCCAGGGAGATGGCTCAGTGGAGCAGATGCTTCCCTGGCAAGCGCAAGGGCCTGAGTTCAATCCCTGGTTTCAGGGGGGCAGGGGGGACAAAAACCTAGTCCTACCCAGCTACTAGGGAGGCTGACAGGAGGATTCTGTTGAACCCCAACCTGGGTAACTTAGCGAGATCTTGCCTATAAATAGCTATGTAATAGAGAGGGCTGAGGCTGTAGGTCAGCACTTAGCTGGTGTGCACTGAGAGTGAGAGGGCATCAGCTCACAGGACAGCCCTACTGCTGGTAGGGTAAGGGGGCTGGTGGCTGGCGCCATGTCCCCTTCATGCAGGTCTAAGGAGCAGCGGCCCCTAAGCCGAGCCTTGTCCCTATGGTCACCTGTTGGGATCTCATAGCCCCATCAGCTGCCTCTCAGCAACTCTAGCCACGACAGTGGGTCTAGAAGGGCACGGGCTGGGTGAGCATGCACACCTGCTGTGGGCCACCTTCTGTCCCTGGGGCAGGGCTGAGGCAGGGGATTCAGAGGGGTCCCTCTGTGCCTGGCTCTGAGGCTTGTGGCTCTGGGCACAGTGGCAGTGTCCGCCTGGTGCCTGGTTTATCACAAGATGCAAAGGTAGAGGGGGAATCAGGTGTCAGCCGGGGAGAGAAAGCACAAGGGCAGACGCCCCCTTGTCCCATAGCTGCCTGGCCCCAATCCGCATTCAGAACCAAGCCAGCCCTGCAAGAACCCCATCCCTGCAAACACACCCTGTCCCTCTCAACAACCCATCACTATCCAGGCCCCCATAGCCCGACACCTCCACGGTGACAATCACACTTCAGCATGCACCTGTTATCCCAGCTACTCAGGAGGTTGAGGCAGGAGGACTGCAAGTAGGAAGGCAACTTAGGGCACTTAATGAGACCTTGTCTCTAAATGAAAAAGGCCAAGGTGTAGTTCAGCAGCAGAACATGGTGCCTGGCACCACACACGCACACGCACACACACACACACGCACTCAGTATGTATACCAGAAAAGACCAGCCACCTCACACCCTGAGTCCACAGAGGATCTCGGGGATCCCAGCCAGCATCCACTCCCTGAAAGCTGGCTTCTAGGATTTCTACCAGAGCCCCGGATCAGAGCACGCCCCGCTGCTCTCTAAACCAGAGTCTCTCCTGTTCCCTTTCTCACCTTCCAACTAAAGCTTTTTCTCTTGAAAAAGTTACTTTGATTTTAGTTTCCATCTCTACTAAAATGAGTGGCCACAACAGCCAGCGACCACTGCATGTTTCTTTTATGGATGTCACTGGGTACTTGTGGCAAGATGTTTCTTTTGTGGGTGTCCCTGGATGGCACTGAGGGGTGCCCAGAAGAGGATATCTGGACCTTGGCTCACTCCTCCCACGGGGTAGGCTGCAGGTTTCAGGACTGTGTCACAGAGAAAGAGGTTTTGTTTTTTGTTTTGTTTTGTTCTGTTTTTAGGAAAGAGGTTTTTTATTTTTTTATTTTATTTATTGTGTGTGTGTGTGTGTGTGGCCAGCTCAGCCCACCAGGGGGCGGGGCTGGCTGGCATGTG
>NW_004524702.1:3425626-3426862 GCF_000260255.1 Octodon degus
GGATCTCGGGGATCCCAGCCAGCATCCACTCCCTGAAAGCTGGCTTCTAGGATTTCTACCAGAGCCCCGGATCAGAGCACGCCCCGCTGCTCGGCTCACTCCTCCCACGGGGTAGGCTGCAGGTTTCAGGACTGTGTCACAGAGAAAGAGGTTTTTTTTTTTTCTGTTTTTAGGAAAGAGGTTTTTTATTTTTTTATTTTATTTATTATGTGTGTGTGTGTGTGTGTGTGTGTGTGTGTGGACACTCAGCCCACCAGGGGGCGGGCTGGCTGGCATGTGGTGCTGGGGATTGAACCGCGGTTCCTGGGCTTTGCTAAGCTTGTTCTAAGTAGGTGCTTTAGACCACTGAGCCATCTCCCCAGCCCAAATGTTTAGCTTTTTTTTTTTTGTGGAACCGGGTATCGAACTCAGGGCCTTGCACTTGCCAGGCAAGCGCTTATTCTACGGAGCTATCTCCCCAGCCTAGGAAAGAGGTTTTTTGAGACAGGGTTCAGCTTGTCCTGCAGAGCAAGTATGGGACAGAGAAGGCATAGACCGATGCACAGGGCCAGCCCAGAAGGGAGCCCTTTAGGAGCTGACAGAGAACAGAAGCCAGCCCCCCACCCCCAGGCTCATCCTCCAGCGCGTCGGAGCCTTCTGCGCACGCACGCACGGGTGCTGGGCTTCGCGGGAGCGGGCCACGCCCACGTCCCCAGCCTGCGCTCGCCCTAACTGCCGGCCTAGTGCGCTGGCTGCCCGCCTGGTCCAGGGAGGCGAGCCGTTGACAGGTGGCGAACACTGCTTATTGTGTCTTTAAGACCCTTAAGGACTTTTGGTTTCTTTGAAACAAGGCCTTGCCATGTAGCTCAGGCTGGCGTCAATCTTTTTTTTTTTTTTTCCAAAGTGTCTTTCTTAATAAATTGGCCCAGGTTCGGTCCGCACGGGAGGGAGCCCCGCAGCCCTGCGCCCGCCTCGGGGCTGAGGCGGCCAGGGGTCGGCCGGCCCTCCTCGGGAGTCAGAAGGGCTGTTTCCTGCCTGGCGTCAATCTTGCAGCAGTCCTCCTGCCTGTAACCCCAGCGCCAGCGGGGACGTCCACGGTTCTCTCTGACTGCCAGGGATGCTGGACTGCGGAGCTCTTGTGGAGGTTATGGGCGTTGGGAGCAAATGGAACCCGTTATGAGGGGTTCCCTTACAAATGGCTCCCCAGCAGTTTTTCTGAGATTTTCAATTAATCTGACTTTTTTTTTTTTTTTTTTT
>NW_004524702.1:3427657-3435126 GCF_000260255.1 Octodon degus
GGGGATTGAACCGCGGTCCCTGTGCTTTGCTAAGCTTGTTCTAAGTAGGTGCTTTAGACCACTGAGCCAGGGGCTGGGGAGATAGCTCTGTAAAATAAGTGCTTGCCTGGCAAGTGCAAGGGCCTGAGTTCAAGCCTCGATTCTGCCAAAAAAAAAAAAAGGAACTTTAGACCACTGAGCCATCTCACCAGCCCCTCACTTAGCATTTTAAAATGGACACATTTCACGATGCAAGACAGGACCAAACTATCAAAAATAGCAATACCTTTTCAAGTGTCTCAGCTTAACAAGGCAGAGGTGAGGAAAGTGCCCACTTTCAGACTAAATCGGAAGAGCTCCGCCATATCTAGATCTGGGGTGGCACCGCGGGATGCTCGGAGCAAAGCCACACTGTGAAAGACTTACAGGCATGTGAATGTGAACAGGCTGCCCGGGATTTAAGACAGCAAGCTGCAATCAAAACTGATAGGAGCTGGGGACGATAGAGGGCTGAGTAGGACGAGTGGGACTTCTAAGAAAGGTGTGTGTGCTTGTGTGGGCGTGTGTGCGGGTGGGTGTATTCAGTGGTCTGGAGGATTAAGGGCCTGCCTGGACCCTTAGCTACAGTTCCGCACACCCAGCACTTTACATTTCTGTTTGTTTTGACAGGATTTTGTTAAATTGCTAAATTGCTCACATGGACTTGAATTTGAGACCCTCCTGCCTCAGCCTCCCAGACTGTTGAAATGACAGACATGAGCCACCACACTGGTTTTTTTAAACTCCAAGGCTATGTGTGTGTCTTTTTTTTTTTTTTTAAACCAAGTCCTGCTTTTTTATTTATTTATTTTGTGTGTGTGTGTGTGTGTGTGTGGCCAGCTCAGCCCGCCTGGGGGCAGGGCTGGCTGGCATGTGGTGCTGGGGGATTGAACCGCGGTCCCTGGGCTTTGCTAAGCTTGTTCTAAGTAGGTGCTTTAGACCACTGAGCCATCTCACCAGCTCCATGTGTGTGTCTTGAGTCTGCATTTACATCCTTTTGTTGTTCGGCTGCAAAAGCACTAAAGAGCCAGGTGCAGTGCTGCAGGCCTGTAATCCTAGCTCTCTGGGAGACTGAGGCAGGAGGATTGCTACAAGATGAAGAGCCGCTTGGACTGTATAGTGAGTTCAGGGCCAAACCTGAACTACGTAGTGAGGCCCTGGCTCTAGAACCCAAAAACAACCAGCCAACCACAAAACGAAACAAACCCCTACAAAACAAAACAAAATAGGGGCTGGTGAGATGGCTCAGTGGTCTAAAGCACCTACTTAGAACAAGCTTAGCAAAGCCCAGGGACCGCGGTTCAATCCCCCAGCACCACATGCCAGCCAGCCCCGCCCCCTGGTGGGCTGAGCTGGCCACACACACACACACAAATAAATAAAATTTAAAAAAAAATCATAATAAACAAAATAGAACAGAACAGTGCAGGAAAGGCCCCTCCAAGGAGCCCTCCCCAGGGTCCCGCTGTTCCAGCTTTGGGCTGCTGGGGGCGGGCTCACCTCACTAAGAAATGTTTAAGAATTGCTTTTCAAAAATTATTTTATTTAAGGATAATACAAAACCCCTATAAAAAAAAAAGATATAGAATTTCACTAAACAAAATGATAGGAATTCAACAATGATTGTTGTATAGTGTATCTTCAAATTAGTTTAGATTTCCAGATATAAGCATGCCAAATTGGTAAAATGAAAAGGAAAAAATGTTACAAGAAATTAAAAAAGAGAAGAAAAAAATTTTAAGCATTATATATAATGTGTATTCCCAAAGATCTCACAATAAAAGATTTTCTGATTTGTTAAAAAAAAAATTAAGCATTAACTGCTCCTTTCAATAGACCAAAATGCTTAAGAATTGCTCGCTGGCACTGGCCCACCTGGAGCGCAGCCCTTCTGAGTTGCAGGCTGTGGCCGGCAGCTGCGCTGCATTTGTGGAAGTGATGTCAGTGTCCACAGCCACAGAACAGCCCGTGGCAGGTAGGCCGAGGGCTGGCAGGGGCCTCCTCCCTCCGGTGGCCTCCGGTCTTCCCTCTCCCCCAGCCTGTAACATGCAGAGCTCACCTTCCAGGTGGCCACCAAGGCCAAGGACCCTGTCCCTGTGGCCCTTCCACCTAGGGCTGTACAGGGACACAGGGCTCCAGGGCTTCCTGGAGGAGGAGGCCAAGGGGCTGGGGGGGGGAGCAGGGGATGAGGGTGGAGGCAGGAGCGCAGGGTTTGTCCTGGGGCCCCCACACCTACAGGCATGGACTTCAGAGCAAGGGAGTCCCAGGTTGAGAGGGGTGAACGGGAGGCCGTGAGAGCGGCTGGCTGTCGGGTGCAGTCGCCCAGTGCTGGGCTATGAGCCGCAGGGGTCAGTGACATTAGGGAAGGAGGGATCCGTGGAGTTGCCTGGTGTGACGGCCCCACTGGAGGCCACACAGTGCTCTGCACTGGGCAGGAAGTGAGCTCATGGGCGAGGGGCACCTGGGGAGCCACAACAGCCCTGGGCAGTCCTGCTGGAGCAGATGTGCAATAAAAGGGTGATTGTTACTGTTTCCCCCAGGCCTGGGACTGAGCCTGGGCCTCAGCACTGAGCTATGTCCCAGCCACCACTCCCCTAACCTTCTGATGTTGAGGAACAGGGGCCTAGCTGCGCAGGGAGGGCTCCAACGTTCCACCCTCCTGCCTCAGCCTCCAGGTGCTGGGATCACAGGTGTGCGTGCCCTGCCTGCCCTGGTTATGACGGACCTCGGGGTAGCTGTCGGGGTGGCAACTCCGCGGTTCCCCCACATCGCCAGCCCCCCCCCTTCCTGTCTGGAGCGACTGTCCTGGGGCCTGATGCCCAGTGTGGTCACACAGGGGCTCATGTGGTCTCAACCAGAAGAGAACAGGCTGTGGCCACTGAGTCACCCGCTGGCCAGTTTCTCAGTGAGATTCTGGGATGGTCACTTTCTTTTTTTTTTTTTTTTTAAACTTAACTCTTTTTTTTTTTTATTTTTTTTATTTTATTTGAGAGAGAGAGAGAGAGAGTGTGTGTGTGTGGCCAGCTCAGCCCACCAGGGGGCGGGGCTGGCTGGCATGTGGTGCTGGGGATTGAACCGCGGTCCCCGATGCTTTGCTAAGCTTGTTCCAAGTAGGTGCTTTAGACCACTGAGCCATCTCTCCAGCCCCCACTTTCATTTCTGCACAAAACCAACTGCTTCCTAAGCCAGGAAAGGGAGGAGGCAGCACGTGTGGCCTGTCATGGCACTGGGCAGGGCTGGGGACAAATGTCAGACGCATGCCTCTTGTGTATTTGTTTTATTTTTTAAAAAAGCATAGGAAATGAATAAAATGCTACTTTAAAAGTCTCTCCATAAATAAATTATTTCTAGGTAGCTTCGCAGCCCCAAGCAGCACCCCCCAGTCTTCACTCCTCACCAAAGCCTTGTCCCAAGGCCTGTGCTTGTCCCAGGGGCCCCTCCTGGTGATGTCCCTTCCAGCAGGGGCCCAAGCCTAGTGTCCACGGCCCTGGGGTAGAAGGGAGGCACAGGCCTCAGGGAATTGCCGCATGGAAGAGGAGCTGGGCTGCCTGGGTCGGGCCCTCCCTGTCACACCTGCGCAGGGTGTGAGAGGCTGGGTTTAGCATACTCAGTTAAATAGTCACCTGGGGTCCCTATGGCACCTGGCGTCCCTGTGAGAGACAGCAAGGCACATGGCAGCCCAAGGAGACAGATGGAGGCCGCACGGTGACTGCCCCGGTCGCCTTTGCAGGAGTCTACCACAGCTCATGGTAACTGGGCAGGAGCCAGTCTTTCAGAAGGAAGGACAGGGCCAGGCAGCACCTATGGTGGAGTAACCAACAAATCCTCTCCCTTCTGGAGAGACGAGACCAGGCTGTCACACCCCTCTCCATCCAGGGGACCCTGAACTTGAGGAGGGGGAGGAAAAAGGAGGAGCCCATCTTCCCAGAGCAGGATGCCCGCTGGACACTGGCCTGCAGCGCCCCGTGTGCTGCCCCGTGGCGGGGACCACAGAGCTGTCGGGACTGGACGACCCGGCCCGAAGCACAGCCATAGCAGGTTACCACCCAGTGGACCTCAGCCCAGGCTAGCCAGCTCTTATGCTTGGGATTTGTCTGTGATATTTTGTGATTTTTAAGTGTTGGTAACTTAAAATGATTCCAAACACCCCAGGGGTTGCGCGACTCTCCGCTTCTCCGAGGACATCGGAGGTGGGGAGAGGGCGCAGGCAGACAATGTCCCCAAAGTGCCTGCAACCTATCCCAGCCGGGGGCGCAGCACCTTCTGTGGAGGAAGGGACTTCATTCAGTGCCCCAACAGTGGGGCTGTCTCGGATTTGCTCTGCGACAAAGACTGGAGCTGCCACCGGGCTGGGCCTGGGCGAAGCCGGACAGACACGCTGCTCTGTGCTGCTGCCCTCAGCGTGCACGGGGTCGGCCTAGGGAAGCCCACCTCAGGACTTCTCAGCTCCAGAACTGTGAGCAGACAGTCCGGGCTGACTACGCCACCGGGCAGCGTGGCGCAGCAGCCAACGCAGCTGGTGACTCTGGCGTGCAGTCCATCCTCTCCACAGGACACTGATATCCTCTGGATCTCCGTTTCTGTATCCAACGTAGCCGCAGCTGAGAAAGTCGCCAACTCAAGGGTAGCTCTCTCCTTTTTAACAGTAAGGGCCATGGGGACTTGGGATAAAGTCCGGCGATGGGGTGGCCACATGCACATATCCTCCGTGGTTGCAAATCATTCCCACCTCACAGGGGACAAGTGGGAGTTTTTATCTGGTGACTGGTAGAAGCCAAAACCCAGCCAGCAGAAGCGCCGGCAAGGGCCGACACTCCGCCCAGGAAGAGCCGTGTGGTTATGTATTCCACCTCTCCACTGTGCAGGCCACCAAATAAATAATACAAAGGCACCTTGTCATTTCCATTGTCTCATGTCATCCCAGTGGGAGCTGGGACCTCGCCAGGGCTCCTGGAAGTGGCCCCTCTCTGGTGACCCGGGACAAGTGGGCAGCCCCAGCCTGTGCTGGCAGATCTGGATCTGGATCAGAATCCGTCTGGTGTGGGGCAGGCTCGGGTGGAGTCCAGGAAACCCGCAGCTCCCCCGTGACCCCTCTTTCAGAGCTTGCTGGATAGGAAGCCTTGGGCGCCTCTTGCGAAGGGGTACCAAACCTCTCTGGTGGGATCAGCTACTCTGTCGGTGGCCCCGGCTCCTGGCTGTCCAGCAAGGGGACCTGAGTGCTCCTGTGGCTGCCGGCCACTGGGCCAGGGTGGGAGAAGGTGTAGGGCTCACTCTCAGGCTCGGGCGAGAAACAAGGGGGCGGCTCCTCAGAGGCCAGCTTGGTGGTGGGCGCCCTGGAGCACATGGGTGGCGGGCTGGGTGGGCACTTGCCTGTGGCACCCTGGAAGGGCCGGTAGGTATCCACCTCCGGCTGTAGGAAGGACCCGCCGGAGTCCTGCAGCAGGTGCCCGTAAACCATGGTGTCCTCGATGACCGCGTACACGTGGGAGTCATTATCCCTCCGCCCTTTCTGGAACTTCTTGGGCTGTAGTGGCATCTGGGTGTTGATGTTACCATTGTAGACGCCCACAGCGGGGCCCTTGTTCCCCTTTTTCTTCCTGCATAAAAGGGAGATAGGAGTCAGAGAGAACCACCCCATACACGGCTCTGTGGGGCGCCCGACTCATCCCCCAAGTCCCTGGAATCATATTCAAACCGGAACTGTCCCCAGTGGACATTAGAAGGACCAGCTTCTGTCAAAGTTTCCAAGATGCAAAGTGAGGAACTGCAGGTGTGCAGGGGGCGTAGACTTTTTTTATTTTTTGTTGTTTTTTTGAGACAGGGTCCTCCTATGCAGTTCAGGCTGTCCTTGAGCCCACTTTGTAGCCCATGCTAGTCTCAAACTCAAAATGATCCTCCTGCCGCAGCTTCCTGAGTGCTGGGATCACAGGTGTACACCACCATACTGGGTCTTAGGTGTAGACTTTAAACAGTATCTGTGCCTCAACTGTCTTTTTATTTTTTGGTGCTGGGAATTGAACCCATGGTCTTACACACGCTAAGCACACTCTAACAGGGAGCTAGGCCCCAAGCCCTCACATTGCCTTTTTTTCTTTTGATTTTATTTTGAGACAAGGCCTTTCTCTGTAATTCAGGCTGGTCTTCAACTCACTATGTAGCCCAGGCTGGCCTCGAACTCATAGCAATCCTCCTACCTCAGCCTCTAGAGTACTGAGATTACAGGCATGTGTCACCATGCCCAGTTCGTTTGATTTTTTGAGACAGGGTCTCACCATATACTTCAGGCTGGCCTTAAACTCACTCTGTACCCAGCTGGTCTTGAACTCACGGCAACCTTCCTGACTTAGCCTCCTGAGTGCTGGGATGACAAGGGTACGGCATCATACTTGACTCTCCAAACTATCTTTGACAGATCACACAGCATCTGATGGTGGGGAGCCCGGCAATTGATCCCTTTCTCTCTGATTAGAAATGGTGGTGGCTCAGCTGTCTGAAACCAGTCAGCCTGGGCCACGCAGCCGCAGCACCCGGTGCTGTCCTTTGACTCCTGCTCTGCCCTGTCTCCGTGGGTCACAGCTCTGACCACCTGATGTCACGGTCGAGCGGGACACTCAGGAGGGCAGGTGTGGCTGACCTGCTTGAGCTGGGGACAGCACAGGTCAGCTCCAGCAGAGGGGCCCAGTCTCCGTGGCAGCCGCCAGCACAGAGCACAGAGCTCAGAATTAAAGCGAGACCAAATTCCTGCAGCAGGGCCAGGGCTCCACACGGGCTCCACACGGACGCCACGTGGGGCTGGTGGCGATGCCCTCTGGGGCTTGGGAGGTTGGGCATCAGTGAGCCTCGCCTTGCTCTCCTCTCTGACTCTGGGACCCCTCAAGCCTTTAGCTGCCTGACACCGAGCTTTGGGGGAACACAGGAAGGAAGACATGAAGTCAGCCCAGGCGGCGCCATGACAGCTGGACAGCATCCACCTACTTCTTTTTCACACAGCAAATGATGAGCCCGAGGGCGAAAAGCAGCGAGACTCCACCTCCCACCACAGCAGCAATGATGGCAGTCAGGTCTGTGGGCAGAGACACGGGAGGCAGGTGAGCAGACAGGCACAGGTGGGGCCGGCCCCCCACGCCCACAGCCCTTCCCTTCCCCGTGCAGCTCATGCTCCATCTGTCTCCCTTCTCCCAGGCCTGCCAGGGCCAACAGGAGGCCTGATCTTTACAAGGACTGTTGGCCTGGACCCTCTCTAGGAGGGGAGGCTGGCTGCTGTGTGACTGTGCTCACCCTGAGGCAGCCATGCCATGAGGAAGCCCACAGCACCCCGTGGAGGCGTCCTGGGGAAACCTAGCCCAGCCCAGAGTGAAGGCCAAGGCACGAGACAAGGGGGCCCGCCAAATATGGAGACCTTATTTATTTATTTATTTATTTATTTATTTATTTATTTATTGTATTTTAGG
>NW_004524702.1:3435431-3446514 GCF_000260255.1 Octodon degus
TCCTGTTTTCAGCCTCCCCAGCTCTGGGATTACAGGCATGTGACACCACGCCTGGACTTGGTTGCCAGCTCAGCGTGCCCAGGGGCGGGACCAGCGTAGCATGAGGGACGGGGATTGAACCCTGGCCCCTGTGCTTGCCTAAGCAGGCACTTAATCTGCTGAGCTATCTTGTTGGCCCCATAATGTATTTTTTTTAATTGAGATGTTTGTTATATCTTTTTTTTTTAATTAAAAAAAAAAGTTGCAAAATTTTATTCAAGGTAAGGAAAGAAGAGCAAATTCAAGCCAAGTACATTTGGAAAAGAAATAGAGCCTGGAGCCTGAGGGCAAGAGTGAGAACACAGTGACCTGTTTAAATCTTTTGAGACACAGCAATACTCCTGCCTCAGCCTCCTGCGCGCTGGGAACACAGGTGTGAGCCATGACACCTGGCATCATTCACTGTGTCTCTGGATTATACCACGTGGCTCCAGCTGAGCTGCCCCAGCCACCCTGTGTGGTCCAAGGCACGGGGCTGCCAGGCCCCAGATGCCCCGGAGCACAGAGGATCTATCACCCTGCTGTGTGCTCCCAGGCCAAATTCTGGACCCAGAAATGTCACCAAACAAATTGGTTACTGTGTAGGCCACGAAATGTGGAATCACCTACACGTGACACTGATGAAGGCCCAGGTGGGGAGACCCACAGCTGCACTCCCACGGCTACGCTTGGTCCGCCCATATGTGCCTGCCATCCACACGTCCTGGGGAGAGCAGAGGCTGGGCACAAAGCAGGCGGCAGGCAGCAGAGGGAGGGCTGGCAAATTTCACGGGTCCCACTTGCTTCCCTGGAATGAAATATAGACAACACCACCCCACTTCTCTGTCACACCCTCCAAGTCCACAAATCTTAATCACTGACACAGAATCCTGTGATACTTCTTTATCTTTGTCTCCTCTGTGAGTGGAGAAGATCACAGGAATAGAGACTTTGTCTATGTCGGAGAGATGAAGAGTAAAGAACAATAGTAAACTGAGTAAAAAAAAAAAAAAATCTAGGCAGGAAAAGAAAATGGTAGGAAGAATGGTGCACACATTCCCAACCCCGGTCAGGACACCCTGCTCCGGCCTCTCATCACTCTCTGCTCTGGTCATGAGAACGGGCCTGGCTAGAGGACAGGAGGGGACTCACACCAGCACAGCGGCCTCAGGCGCCCTCGGCTGGACCCCTGCGTGAGTGCGCCCAGCCCAGCCGAGTCCTGACCCGCAGCTGCACTGCGTGGGGGACTAAGAGGCTCAGCGAGGCCAGAACTGCCCGGCCAGGGCGTGAGTGCAACCGTGGTGGTACAAGGCAGAAAGCTAGCGTCCTTACGGAGGAGGAACGAAGGACAGAGCCTAAGAAAATGTGTCGCCCCATAGAATTCCATGTGGCTTGGGCAAGCTGAGATACAGAAAGCAACAAATCGCAGAGACGCCGTCTGGTCTTTGATCCTTTACCTGGGATGTTACCAACTAGTGATGTGTAAACTAAGAGTCTGGTAAGTGGCGAAAGGCGATGTAACAGTGCCTTAACATCAACTTAGTCATATGCACATTTTTAGTCTGCTTTTAGCCCTCAATAAATGTGAAGTTTCAATGGCTCAGGACTCACTTAGAGTGAGATTAAGCTTGAGAGTCCTCTACAGTTACATTAGTCCAGTTTTCCCGTCGTTTTTTTCAGCTCTGACCCACAATATACAGCAATAGCAAATGGCTTCATAATCCATTGATTTTCAGGGTGCTTTGTTATACAGCATTACTGATTCAATAGCTGCCCCAAACATGGATGGCCAGGACCCAAGCTATTTTCTGATTTGCCTCCAATCTTCTTGGACCCACGATGCCAATTTTCTGTCTGCCACAACCTCTGAAAGACCCCAAGAGACCTTACCTAAGGTCCTTGGGCTCAGAGTCACCCAGAAGAGCAGGTCCAGCTGCTTGCCGTGGGCAGGGCTGCAGTTGGAGATGTTGACCCAGAAGCTGTGATGGTGGAAGCTTGGCTTGGGCAGCGTGTCATCCTCCAGGCTGAAGATCTCCTCAGCCCGTGTGCGCTGAGCCTGGATGATCATGAAGGCGCGCCCTGACTGGCAGACCACACCAGTGCGCTCCTTGGAGAAGGTCAGGCAGGCCTCCTGGCCGCTGGGCACGCTGATGTTCCAGGACACGGAGGAGAGCGCTGGCAGGCCGCGGTCCCAGTTTGGGGTCCTCAGGTAGACTTTGCTCTTTGTGTCTGGGGTCACCGTGAAGATGCCTTCCTCTGTGGGAAACGGAAGGATGTCCAGACACTTTCACTCATCAAGATGCAGAGAAAAGGGGCTGGGGAGATGGCTCAGTAGGATAAGCGCTTGACCGGCAAACGCAAGGATCTGAGTTCAATCCCCGGTTCCGCCAAAAAAAAAAAAAAAAAAAAAGATGCAGAGAAAAGGAGAAGCAGAGACACTGTGGGACCTTCTAGAACACTGAGTCCACTAGCACTTTCTGCGGTGACAGAAATGCTCTACACCTGCACCGCTGCACAGAGTGGACACCAGCCATGTGAAATGCGCCCTGTGTGACTGAGTCAGGACCTGAAGTGTCCTCGAAAGCCCAAATGAAAATGTGGTCCCCAGCCTGCTGCGGTATCAGGTGGTGGTACAACCCTAAGAGGTGGGGCCCAGTGGGAGGAAATGAAGTCGCTGGGAGCGTGGCCCGGAAGCACACGGGGACTGCACCCCTGTAGCCCAGCCCAGCAGCTGAGCCACCATGGGCTGGAACCTGTGACGCCGAGCCCAAAGAAACCTCTGCTCCTTGTGGGTTCCTCACCTCAGGTGTTTTGTCCCAAGGACCAGAAGCTGACAACACCTCGAGGAACTGCATTTTATGTTTCATTACATAAATGGCCACATGGGGGTCATTTGGGGCTGTCAGCTGTGGCCTGGTGCGTACAGGACGGGCCTTACCAGACAAGGTTCGGCTCTTTTGAAAAAAACACAACAAAATAAATGAGAAGCCAGCCCATGTGCCAAAGCAGTGGCCGCCTCAGTCCCCTATTGGAAATGCCTACAAAGTGCTGTGCCCGTCCTGTGAGGGACGGCCAGACCTCGACTCCTGTTTCTGAGAACCACAGAACCTTGGGCTTGGGGAAGAGCCTTGGAACCATGAAGCAGAGTTCCCGACATCTCCATGACCCATCCTGCCTGCGGAGACCACTCCACACTCCACACGGAGGCCCCGTGTCTGACGCCCATGGCCTCTCTAGAGCCTCCCTGGCAACCCTGAGACTCCACGCAGCCTGGAGTGACTTAATCCAGGGACCAAAGGCGGCCTTCCGCCACTCGCGCCTCAGACCAAAGCAAGCCAGTAACTGCAGAGCGAGGCCCTGGCCAATTTCAACACAGCCTTGAGGGCAGTGACATAGCTTTGTGGGTAGCTTGCCACGGCCGAGTGTGACTCACAACCAGCCACACGGAGGTGGCCAAGGTGGGCTGCTCAGACCCCACTGCTGCCTCAGAGCGAGAGTCACTTCTTTCCTGCTCCTGCTCGGTGTTCACCACACGAAGTTTAGAAGCAGAACCATAAAAAACGTCTGCATGAGGAATTTTATATCATCACTCTAAAAATATTCAGGACCAGGTGATACTTAGGCCTTGTTTATGTATTACCTGTTTCCCGGTTCTGCTACCTCCCACCTCCCCAGTTGGAAACACTTTCTCCATTTCGGTTCTTGGAGACACAGTCTTGCTAGGTATTCCAGGCTGGCCTTGAACTTGTGGAGACCCTCCTGCCTCAGTGTCCTGAGCACAGAATTATGGAGGGGCACCACCATGCCAGCTACGCATCCTAACCTCTGGGATTTCCCAGGCTGACAGGGAGTCAGCATCAGGATGAGCCTTGCACAGTTCTTCTGTCCGCTGTCCCTTCTTACCAAGGTGATGCCTACCTAGGGGCCCGAGGAAGGACAGAGTGAAAGCCTAAAGTAGAAATGTGGATAGGAGGAGAGCAGCAGGCGGGGCCCTTACCTTTGAAGTACGGCAGAAAGGACACGGTCAGGCCTTGGCGCGGCACCTCCGACTGGAAGCTGGGTGCAAAGGTGCGGAGTGTCACTGAGCTGTTCTGCCGCACCAGCACCTGCTCGATGGAGCCACCGGCGCAGAAGGAGCCGAAGTACAGGTCGTGGCCCGGGCCGGCGCTGGCCACCACGTAGCTAAAGCTGGCATTGCAGGGCCGCTCGTGGGTATGCTGCTGCAGCTTCTGTACCGGCGTCAGTGCCAGGCTGAGCCTGTCCTTGGGCATCAGCAGCTTCCAGGAGAAGTCACGCAGCTGCACGGGCAGCCGGAGGATGTCCCCAGGCACCAGCAGCGGGAATGACCTCCTTTGGCAGTAGTGGTAGTCGGTGCAGCCTACGAGAGGGTGGTGGCAATGGCACCAGGGCCCAGCACCGCCCCCACCCCCCGGCCATCTTCCCCGTGGGTGTTCAGGTGGCCCAGCTGGGGGACTCAGCATCCAGCACTGCGGGGCTGAGGGGCAGAGGTCATCCTACGAGGACAACGCATGGGGAGCCCTGCTGCAACCAGGGTGGAGAAGCAGCTTTGGGGGAGGTGTGTGCTATTATGGGGGGCCACCCGTAGCTCCCTATACTCTGGTGTACATTTCATTAATTTTTTACAGCACCAGGATTGAACCCAGAGTCTTTGCATCCCCAGGCCTTTTGGTCTTTTACTTTAAGACAGGGTCCCACTAAGTCACTGAGTCACCCAGGCTGGGCTCCCACTCTCAACCCTCCTGCCTCAGCCTTCCGGAGTGCCGAGAAGACAGGTGTACACTGCTGCCCCTGGCTTGAGGGGCAGGGAGGAAACCCCGGGTGAGAGGCCGTACTTAGGGTCTTCTCCGCCACAGCCCACAGGCGCGTCAGGTCATCGCAGAGGAAGGATATCTTGTGTCTGGAGCCAGGTGCCAGGGTGACGCTGGGGCTGCAGGTTCGGGACTCCAGACACACGAAGCAGCCGGCGACAAACCTGCGGCTCAGCCTGGGCCGGGGCTCAATGGTAAGGAACAACGTTCGCTCCTGGCTCAGGTCGACCACGTAGGTTTTATCTGAAACCACAGTGGAGGGGCGGCGTGATGCAGGGCAGCGGGCTGGGGCTGGAGGGGAGGGCAGCTGTCCTCGGAAGGACGCGCTGGGGTGTAGACGATGTCTTCAGATGGCAGGGGAGGGCAGGGCTTCACTGTGGCGACGCAGAGGACGTCAGCATGAGCATGAGAAGCCCCCGAAAACGTCCATCTGACCCTGCCCCCAGTACCACGTGGGGTCAGGGACAAGGGGCACAGGGACACCCAAGACCATTGGCCTGGGCATGGGAAGGGAGACAGAAAGGTGTACGCATCAAAATAGGGTCATTCCTAGTGCCACTTTTAATCCAAGTAAAGTGAATTAAAATCAAGTATTCTGAGACTGGGCATGGTGGCGCACGCCTGTAATCCCAGCTCATGGGAGGCTGTAAACAGGCGGATCAGTACAAGTCCAATCTAGTAGTGAGACCCTGAACACCCTGTAGACTCTTCCCTAAATCAATCAATCAATCAATACAATAAAAATAAAAAATAAAATAAAATGAAATCAAGGCTGGGGAGATGGCTCAGTGGAATAAGAGCTTCCCTGGCAAGCGCAAGGGCCTGAGTTCAAACCCCGGATCTGGAAAAATAAATAAAATAAAATCAAGTGTTCTGTCTGCCCTGGTCAGGCAGCTGGGGACAGGTGAGAGCCTGCTGCAGTCGTGAGACCCCTGCAACCGTGAAACCTGGCAGTGTGATGTGCTCACCACATGAACTGGAGACCCCCCCGACACTGGGTCATTCAATAAGCCACAGTGACAGGAATATTATGCAGCAGGCAAAAGAACGAGGGGCACGCTGAGTGCACTGGTCCGAATCCTCCTGCTCCAAGGACGGAGCAAATGGAAAGGCTAGGGAGAGAGACAGACACACACGCTTCCTCTTCTCAGCCGCCCGCCCTCCCACAGCTGCTGCTGCAGTTTGGGGAAGTCCCGTCCCGTGTGTGCCGTGTCACGACTGTGTGCGGTGTGTGTGCAGTCAGGCTGCAGCCTGTGGCTTTGTCACTACACAGAACTTTGTGCCCCCCCCCCCAGGTCATCACTGCCATTTCAATGATTCTTTTCCATTTTTGTTTGTACTGGGGATTGAACCCAGTGCCTTTACACGCAGCTATACCCCCAGGCTGGCTGGCTGGCTGGCTGGCTGGCTGGCTGGCTGGCTGGCTGGCTGGCTGTCTGTCTGTCTGTCTGTCTGTCTGTCTGTCTATCTATCTATCTATCTATCTATCTATCTATCTATCTATCTATCTATATTTTTGAGACAGGATCTCACTATGGAGCCTGGCTTTGAACTCCCGGTGATCCTCCTGCCTCAGCCTCCCGAGTGCTGGGCTCCCAAGTGTGCACCCGCCACACCTGGCTATTTTTTGTTCTGAGACACAGCGTTCATTCCCAGGGATGCCATGAGCCTGTGGTCCTCCAGCCTCCGCCTTCTCAGCAGCCACGCACCAGGCCTGACTCCGAATCATTTCTGTGGCACTTTTGGAATAATTTTTTCCTTTAACACGAATACAGGGCCCAGGGGAGAAGGCAAAGGCCATACAGCTCAGACCACTCAGGTGGAATCTGAGACTCAACACGTGTGCTACCCAGCAATAACAAAACAACACAGCAACACAACTGCAAATCAAAATCACAACCGCAATCAACGCCAGGCTGTTTCCTGGGAGCAGAGCAGGAAGCCGCTGTGGAATGCGGCAAGCAGGAGCCACCCACCCTCGAGCTGGACCCCAGACCCGGGCTTTGGAGAACACGGCCGCTCTGCTTGGTGTTGCCAGAGAGAGCAGGTTTCTCCTTCTTTTTGTTTTGAGACAGGGCTGTACTATGTCGCCCAGCCTGGTCCTCCTGCCTCAGCCTCCTGAGTATGCACCACCGCGCCCGGCATATTTTCTAGAAGCTCGAGGAGGGTGCAGGAGGCCAGGCAGATCCCCCAAGGGGACGATATACAGAGGAGAGCACCACGGCCTCATGGAATCATCGGCCATGGGGCCACTGCACCTTTTCCAAATTATACAAAGGGGTCATTAGGGCCCCAGCTCAGGGGTGTCCTGGGAGGCCCCAGTTCTGCTTCCTGCCATGAAGCTCCAGCCGTCAGTGTGCCGAGGAGATGTTTCTTTTCACTCACGGTTTTACTCATCGAATTTCTGATGCTGTTATATGGAACTAGCAATGTCACTCTATTTTTTAGATAAAAAAGTTCTCTTGTAAAAGAAAAAAGTAGAAAAATTATATAAAGGGAATGGCAGCATCTGCCCGTAATCTTAGCACTCGGGAGGCTGAGGCAGGAGGATTGCGGTGAGTGTGAGAATAGGGGAGGCTACGTAGTCTGAAACACATACATACATACCAACAAAACAAAAACAAGAAAGCAAGCATCCACGGAAAGCCGGCCTGGCTTCCAAACGCAAGGTCACCTTTGTTTCTCTCTACACTGAGAGGAGCCCCTCACCACCCCACCTCCCCTCTGGGAAACTCAAGGGTGTGGGGGTCCCTGGGTAGACCCCGAGGGAAACCCGGGTGGTGGGGCGGGGCTCACTCACTGCTCTCAGTCTGCGGGTGTTGCACCAGCACGTGGAAGCGCAGCCGCAGGGCTCCCGGGCTCTGGGCGTCCTGGTCGCAGCCCTGCAGGGACAGGTTGAAGTTCCCGGCCATGTTGCCTGGCTGCGGGTCGTCCAGCCGGAACACCTCGGGGTTGGTGGCTGAGCCGGGGATGTAGTACTCCACGCGCTCCTCCTTGCGCTCACAGTTGGACACGTTGAAGTCCAGGAAGGACACGCTGGCCCGCAGGGGTGCAGGGACCACGAACTGCCATGTCATGAGCTCGTCCTCAGGGAAGCCGGCTGGGTAGTTGGCCGACATCAGGGTGGCAAAGCCTTCACCCTCGAACACAGACTCGATGATGCACAGGCCTGCGGATGGGGACAGTGGCACTCAGGCGAGGCCGGTGTGCAGGACGCCGTGGGGTGGCGCCCGTGTGTTGTAACTAGCCCACAGACCACCAAAGCCACATATTTGGGTCTCATGTATACCCCAGGCTGGCCTTGCACTCACAGCAATCCTCCTGCCTCAGCCTCCTGAGTGCAGGGGTTACAATTACCTAGCATTGTTAATTTTGTCTCTAAAATGATTTGCTTCATTGTAAGTTTGTGTAATCCTATTCTTTAGCTGTTTTTTATTTCCTCTTTGGGTACCAGGAATTGAACTCAGGACCTCGTGCTTGCCGAGCTATCTCCCCAGCCTTTGTAATCCTATTCTTTATGATGGCTGTTTTTACCAGCTCACAAACTCCCGGAACACTTAACAACCAGCTTGCCAGATGTGGTGGTGCGCACCTGTCTTCCCAGTGCTCAGAAGGCTGAGGCAGGAGGATCGCTGTGAGCGCAAGGTCAGCCTGGGCTACACAGTGACACCTTCTTAAAAAACAAGACAAAACAAAACAAACCCAGCCAACTTGGGAGCCCATGGGAGCGTGCCCCAGAGCGCTGGCCCTGCCAGGAGCAGCTCACGTTTTATGGCCGTGTGGTTGACGATGCTGAAGCCGGACGTGTTTCTGTGCTGGAGCCACGGGAGGTGCAGGGCCACCTTCACCCCCTCCTGCAGCTTGATGCGCGACACCGTGCCATTGTTGCCGCAGAAGGTGCCGATCTTGACGATGGTGGTGCCCACTAGGCCACTGACCGTGTGGGTGACGCCATCAGGACAGCGGTCACCTGGCCCGATCTGCCTGAGGCGGGGCCCGGAGAAGCGCAGCTCTAGGCCGGCGCTCTTGCGGGCGCGCACGTCCCACACGAAGGTCTTGTTGAGGGTGGGCAGCGCCGCAGCGGGGGGCTGCAGCGGGATGTCGCCCAGGGGACATGGACCGGACGTGCAGTCTGCAAGAAGCCGCATGTGTGACTCTGACCAGGGTGGCATACAGAGCCACAAACCGCCCCCCTGGTCCTGTCCCAGCCACCCTGGACCTCAGGGACCACAGCCCCTGTGTCCCTCAGCTGCCCAAGCTGGCGGCTGCAGTCTGGTCCTTCCTGGGGGCCTGGAGCCTGTGATGTCCTCTCACTGGTGTCTTGGCGACAAGTGACACCCTCACCTGGATGCCATTCCGGGGACCAGGGCTGTTCTCCTCCTCCCCCAGCTCCTGCTGCTTAAGCTGCTCAGACAAAACCCCCAGCTGCTGTTTCCTTCAACTTGCAGCTTGCCCAGGGGCCTCTGCTTGGGCCAAGGAGCTAGGGAGTCCCGTGGTGGTCCTGCACCCTGGCACTCCCTACTTCTCCTCTGTGCAGTTACATTTTCTCCAGTTTTAGGGCACAGGGCCAAAATCCACCTTTTATTTAAGTTTAGACATATTTTGAGATAGCATCTCACTACGTAGCCCAGGCTGGCCTCGCACTTACGGCGATCCTCTGGCCTCAGCCTCCCGAGGGCGGGAATGACAGGAGCGCACCACACCAGGCTCAGGCAGCTCTGGACAGTGAGCCCCGTGAAGAAGCCTGCCAGTGCCGAGTTGGGGTGCAGAGCCAGCCCTCCCCCAGGCGGGCGGGAGCTCACCGATGTTCTTCTGGATCTCCAGCACGAAGTGCTTCTCGGGGTCCCGGCAAGTGAAGGTGAAGCCTGTCCGCTCCCCAGGCTTCACTAACAGCACACTCAATGGGCGCTTGGCTAAGAGGAGGTGGCAGGGTCTCGGGGCGAGCGCTGGGGTCCCCGGCTTTATGAGGACGGTGACTCCGCTTCCCTGAGGCACAGTGATCTCCGTGTCCCCTGCAGGGAGGGAGAAAGGTGGAATGAGCTGCATGATAAGGGCCACAACTGTCCCACAGAGGGTGACAGAGCCGCAGAGCTTGATGACAACATGGGCCTTGGCAGTGGAAAGGAGCAGTGTGAGGCTAGCTGGGCCCAGGCCCGTCTCTCTCTTAGATTATTAATTTTTCCCAACATTAAGGAACAACATCCCCTTTGCTGCCTCACCCCTCTGTGTTCAGAGGCCCGGTTTGCACAGAAATAAATAGTAACCAGAGATGCCTGACTGTAGGAGAAAGTCCAGCAGACCTCGTGGCACACGCCTCTAACTGAAGCACTCAGAAGGGTAACACAGGACAACAGCTACAAGTTCGAGGCCAACCTGGCTTGTATTACATAGTAAGTTCAAAGCCAGCCTGAATTACCCAGCAAGGCCCTGCCTCACATAAAGGAAGTCCTGACCCAGAGCCGCGCAGACGCAGAGCCACGTCTGTTCATCTGCAAGCAGTCCCTGGCCCCGGCGTGGACGCCTTAAGTGCCAGCAACACACACATGCAGACAGGAGCAAGGCACAAGATGCTCGCAGCAGCTAACGGACGTGCCAGGTGACTGAACTTGGAAAGTTCGAGCAAAACAACGCAACTCGGGATAGCAGGGTGCAGCAAAACCCCAGAGACAACCAGGCCAGGCCAGAAAGCCCACCACGCCGGCCGGCCGGCTGCCTGCCTCCTCGCCATGGCCACAGCCCCAGCGGGGTTTTGACTGTGGGTGCTGCTCCTCTGCTGGACCGCCGTGCGGGTCCCGAGGCGGGGGACTGAGGCCCAGGTGGCGGCGGCTTGTGTCACTGTGTTGAGCTTGAACAGTTGGTATCCATGTAGACAAGGTGCTCAATAACTGCCAGTGTGCCCAGAGCCACCCGCCAGGAGCTCTTCCTTTTTTTTTTTAAGTTTGTAAAGGTTTCAGTTCACGCTAGGTCCAAGGCAGGGTGGCACAGCAGAGGGGCATTGCAGGGGAGAAACTGTCCTCTAGCAAGGCAGGCAGGCAGGCAGGCAGGCAGGCAGGCAGGCAGGCAGCAAATAGCAGGCCTGATTTTCTGTCCCTTTTTTTTAGGTATTTTTTTCTTTTTCTTTTCTTTTAATTTTATTGAGAAACAAATATGAATAAACATTTTCAAAGCTGATTAATAGGACAGTTTTGATAATCAATACATTGTACATTGTTATCTTCTTAGCAGTTATCCATAGT
>NW_004524702.1:3449059-3461998 GCF_000260255.1 Octodon degus
GAGCACCCAGTGTTGCAGGCCCAGTTCACTCTATGTGTCTCCGGGTCGGGGTGTCCCTGTGGGGTGTCTGGTCTCCAGCTGCATCCCCGAGAGCTGCAACACTGACTTCTATTTTTCTTTTTGTCTTTTTGTAATGATTACTTTTTTTTTTTTGGTATCAGGAATTGAACTCAGAACCTTGTACTTGCTAGACAGGCACTTGTGACAATATCTCCCCAGCCCTTCTTTTTGTCTTTTTGAGACAAGGTCCTGTTATGTAGTTCAGGCTGGCCTGAAACTTGCCTGGTAGCCCAGGTGAACTGGCAGAGATCCTCCTGTCTCAGCTGAGTGCTGGGGTCACAGGTACACACCACCATGCCTAGCCTCATAACGCTGACTTCTTATTCTCATTTTCCTTCTGCTTTTTGGCTAGAGCACTGTACAACCACGAGGCTCTATTGTCAGACCAACTGCTCAGTGAGGACTGCAATGGCAACACCAGTGCTCAGCACAGGCTGGGGGGACAGGGACCAACTGTGGCAGGCACTGCAGGGTCCGGGGACGGTTCTGGTCCTGACACTGTGAGACCCCAAGCCACCACACGGCACACAGGAAACAGGAGAAGTTTATCTTATGCATTATTCTGTTAGGCTCTAATGATTTACACAAGTTATTTAAATACTTTGAATTTTATTTTTTTTTTTTTTCTGTGTTTAGTACAGGGTCTACAGGGTCTCACCATACAGATCAGACTCGTAGTGATTCTCCTGTTTTCAGCCCCTCAAGCGCTCATAGGCATGTGCCACCATGCCCAGTCTCATTTGCCATCTCAGCATGCCCTGGGGGCGGGGCTGGCACAGCAGGCTGGGGATGGAACCCTAGTCCCTGTGTCTGCCTAAGCAGGCACTTTAATCTGCTGAGCTACCTGGCCAGCCCAAATTATTTAAATATTGAAAACAAACCAAGAAAAGCATTCATTTATAAGGTAGACAATAATTGCATAAGGAATACGCATAAACAGTTAAAATATGGTTTAATAATATGGTGCGGTGGGCCTGGCTTCTCTCGGGGGCTATGGATGAAGTCACAGAGGCTCAGGCTGGCTAAAGGCCTGTCCAGGATCTGGAGCAGAACTGAGCCTCCCCAGCTGCCGACTGACTCTGGCGCATCCAGGGGGTCAGACAGCTCACACACACACACACACACACACACACACACACACACACACACACACGTCACTTCTGCGCACACACCACACCCATGCAGGTGTCTCCTTACAGAATCACTTGAAGGCATGATCTGAATTTGAACCTCAGCTCCAGAGCTCCCCGGAATCTAAGTGTTTGGGGCTTGCGCTGCTTCTGCAGGCTCCGAGGCATCCTGACATCTGCCCAGGGTGGCAGGCACGAGGTGGACGCGACCAAGCCATTGGCAAAAGCAGAGCACTGGGAAAGAGCAGTGTGGGGCAGGCTGCCTCGGGGCTCATTTTCTAGACGGCTATGAGACACAAGGGTGAATCAGGCCCAGGTTTAAATCCCTAAATCCTCACCCTCCCCTTTGGGTAGCTGGCTGGGCCCCTGAGCACCAGGTGGAGGCCAGGGAGACCCCACAGCCCTGCCGGCCCCACCCCGACTTCCTGGGACCAGCTGGTGCATCCGTGACTGCACCCTAAGGGCGGGGATGTGGGCGGGAGGTGGCCAAGCCTGATTTGGGCCTCGGCACTCAGTGACTCTGGTATAAACTGCCACCTGGGGCAGGGGCCAACAGCAGCAGCTTGAACTCCCAGAAAAACAGCTTAGCACTTCCACAACTCTTGGTGTGACCCAGGGGACAGGGAATAAAGCTCCAGTGGCAGTGTCAGGCGCGCCCCGGCTCCTCGTCCACTGGATGCTCTGCCGTTTCCCAGGCGGGCAGGTGCCTACCTGCCCACTCCAGGGAGCTCCTCCCAGAGGCAGCACCACTGGTCAGTGGATGGGGCTGTGCCGCTGATCACTTCCTGCAGAAGTGAGGCAACTACGTGGAGGCTCTGATCCCTGCGAAGCAGCTCAGCTTTCTGTGGTCAAAGATTAGGGTGCTGGGTTAAGGATGTGCCTGCCGGAGTGAAGCGGTGGCCTGGGTGCACCAGTCTGCAGGACTTGGCACATCCATAGCTAGCCGTCCCCCAGCCCATGGCTGGGAGGAGCAGGCTCCGCACCACCCCGGACACCATTTTCAGTGTGAAACTCAAGACCAACCAAGGCAGCCATGCTCAGGGGGAAGCCGACTTCACGCAGGGCCATCAGTGAGGGAGCTGCGTCATCAGACTCCAAACATGGACACAAGGGAAACCACACACAGGCCACCTCCCTCTCGGGCCACACGGTTCCGGTCTGCACCGAGCCCAAGAGCTGGCTGCGCAGGGCTTTTGCAGGCCCAGGCTTCTGTGAAAATTTTATCCAAGAGAACAGGGCCAGGATAATGCAGGCCTCCCTGTGAGGGCCGCTGTGACTGTTCCCAACGCACCGGATGGGCAGGCTCCACGAGGACCTCCAGGGGCGCGAGAGAGGCTTGAAGATGTCGGGACACCCTCGCCAATGATGTGTGTGGCTCAGTGGCCTGGCAATAAGAAGGCCCTTGGGCAGGTCTGGCCCCAGCACTGGAGGAGTGGACTCAGGCAAGGGTCCACCAGGAGGGATAGTCAGTGGCCGGTGTGGTACATACCTGCAGCACTTGGAAGGCTGAGGCAGGAGGATTTAGAACAGGGTCCAGCCTGGGCTACACTGCGCAAGATTCCCAGTGGCTAGGTCTGAAGATAGAGAGGCCACATTGCAAAGGTTGCATGTGGCCGCTAGGAGCTGCAGCCAGGCAGGACACAGAGCCCTTGAGCCCACAGGCACAGGAGCTGCGCGCTGCTCGTTGTTACACTCAGCAGGACGGGAACTGGGCTTGCCGACAGCTGGACTGCAGCCTCGGGAGGCGCCGAGGGTCACACACAGCAGCACCCTCGGACTTCGCACCTGCAGAACTGCGAGCTACCTCACGGGTGCCACTCTAAGCCGCCAGCTTTGTGGCCCCTTGTCACACAGGCAGACCAGGTGTCAGGCAGAAGTGTGGGGCGGTTTTTATATGAGCCACTGAGCTGCTCTGGGAGCCTCATCCTGGCCCAGGACCAGGCACTGCTGGGCTCATGCAGCCCGAGTGCCTGGTGCCAGCAGGACAGCACATGGGTGCCTCACGCTGCAGGGTCCATGCACCGGAAGTCGACAGGGGTGAGTGGGCCCAGAGAAGGTGAGGCCGAAGCCAAAGAAGCTCTGGGACCCGGGGCTGAGTGAAAGTAAGATACAACCCAGAAACCAGGAGGTGCCGACCAAGAAACCAGGCTTTAAGGCTCAGAACTTGCAGGAAGAAGGCCATGTGGATGGCCAAGGTGGACAACAGTGGCTAGGGACACCTGGGAACAAGGGCAGTGACATTCAGTTCACAGCCTGCTGTACACACAGCTGGGATTCAGACCAGGCCTGCCCGACTTCAAAGAACTCTTCTAGGCTGGCGAGATAGCTCAGTGGTCTAAACCACCTGCTTAGGCCAGTTTAGGCAAGTGTGCAGGGACTGCAGTTCAATCCTTGGCACCACATGCATGCCGTGCCAGCCCCGTCCCCAGGGTGGGCTAGCTGCCCTCCCCCCAAAAAACAGAAACAAAGACCTCTTTCACCCGCTCGGACATCCGGGCAACCACTTGGCCCAGCTCCTGGTGGGTTCTTCCATTTGCCATCTGTGACTGCGTAGACATGCACCTATCTAGCGCCTCTACTTGGTCCATTTCGTCTTGGCAGAAGGTTGCCTGCCCCTGCCGCTGCCCTGAGCCCCTTGCTTTCTGCTTTACAATCCGCCGTGGGCACTTTCCAAATCCAGGTACAAGTGCAGCCTCATTCTTACCAATTTTTATGGGGGACTGGGGAGATGGCTCAGTGGAGTAAGCGCTTCCCTGGCAAATGCAAGGGCCTGAGTTCAATCCCCGGTTCCGGGAAAAAAAAAAAAAAAAAAAAAAAAATCATCAATTTTTATTAGCACACATTCTTGCAGCTTGCGGTTCACGGTCACATGGCTCATGGGGGTCGGCACAGAGGTGCGACACGTCACAATTCTTTTCACGGCTTTCCCCATTTCCTGTCCCCTTCTTCTTTGGACTTCTCATATATGAAAGACACCCGACACTTGGCCTGGGCGTCTGATTTACGTCACTTGGTGTTTTGGTCTCAGTGGGTGCGACCTGCAAGCTCATCCTTTCCCTGACTGCCTGGCAGCCCCCAGATGTGGCATCATTTGAACACCTGCCCTCTACTGTCTCGAGTCTCCACTCACGGCGAGAAGGTGAAGATGGAACACAGTCATCCAGGCATCTGGCCGGGCTGGGGCTTGGGTTGCCCCTCCCAGGCTGGAGGAGGCGACCGCAGCGTGTAGCAGCATTGGGATGTGGTGGGTCTTCCGCAGGGTGACCCTCATTTGGGAAACATCTTCTAGGTTCTAACAAAGTAAGAGCAATCCTCTGACAGAAGTGACCTGAGGGTGACGTGCCCCCAAGAGAGTCAGCGACTTCCGCCAGCTCTGGTGTCATCCTCCGTCCCAGGGCCTGCTCAGCCCCTGCTCCAGTTCCGGCGCCTGTCACAGCACAGCTGCAAGCCCCTGAGGCCTCAGGTTCCACGTGTGACTGGGCATGACTGCCAAGCCACAGAGAAGCTGTCCAGTCAGGTCCATGCTGCAAGCGCTTGGCGGCAAACAGTTTGGAAACCTGTTCTCGTGTCACTGGAAACAACTTCCGGCAGCTTTCGATGCAGCAGCTCCACCTCTAGGAATTGCTCCTCGCCCCAGGACCCTGGGGTGCCCAGTGTGGATGCAGCAAGGTAAGAGCCACAGCACCCTTGTGGCACAGCATGGAAACCTTCCAAAGCGGCCGGTGACACAGACACTGGCAGCTCACAGAGGAGACTCGGAGGTCCTTCAAGTGCTAGCTACAGTTCCGGTTCTAAGAGGGGTTTGCTTCAGGGCAGAGGGCCAAGAGACCCCACGCATCCTCCCACTGTGACTCCCGGGTTGCTGTCCCTAGTCTGTAACACGAACAAAGCCAGGGAGGGTGAGAAGCTCGCCTGGCACACCTAGGTAACCGTGGAATCACAATGTGGACCTTCTCTGCCCAGCTACAAAGCCCAGCCCGCTGAGTGAGGTGGCCCCAGAGGCTGCTGCAAGGCCAGTGAGATCAGGGGCCCAGTCCTTCATCCCTCCCTCATGAGCCAACACCCAGAAGCAGGTGTTGTAGTGCAAGAGGGGCTGGTGTGCATGCCCTCCGAGAGGCTGGACAGACTTGTCAGGTGGACGCTGCTGCTGGAGAGCCCAGGACCACAGGATGGACGGGAGGCGGAGTCCGTACGCCCACACGCCAGCAGAAGACTCCAGCGAGAGCAAGGACACAGTCCTGCCACACCCAGGCCCGGTGTGCCACATGAATGTGCTAGCCAGGATCCATGTAGCTGGATCTAACATCCTGCTTGCACCTGCCTGGCATTTCGGTCTCCAGGTCAGCGATAAGACATCAGGCATCTGTTTGGATGAGGATGCCGCGTCCCCAGGTGGACAGACAGCATTCTGGCCCGGTTCCTGGCAGACCCCATAGGGTCTCAAGAGTTTTGGATGCTTCTCCCGGCTACACATGTCTAGGACCTGGCAGAGGGCCAGCAACGCAGAAGACCCAGAACAAGGATGACAGCCCAGCTGTAACTCCATGTTCCCTTCAGACTGGGGAAGCTGAGGCAGCTCTGCTGATGGCCCTAGGCAAGGGCGGCCACTGTCACGGTGCTTGTTCTTGCAGGAATGGACCCTTTCACCCCTAGTGCTTTAATCCTGTCACCCAGGAGAGCTTGCACCTCATAAAAAAAGTCACAGCCCCTGTGCTGATGGAGACAGTTCACTCTCTTCCAGGGTAACCTCAGACTCACTGCTGTTGGCCACGCAGTTCCCAGCAGGACAGAGGGCCAAGGGTGGAGGACAGCCATACCCAGCTGACTCAGCCCAACAGGTGTCCCCTCCCGAGCCTCTGTGCACAGGCTCTACTCATGAGGGAACTGCAGGGAGCACGTTATTATTTTAAGTGTAGCAGCAGAAGAACGAACTTCGGGTTTCATAAAATTTGTCTGTGAAGCAAATTCTGATTCCAGCCACATCCGGCCCCCAGTGCAGCGCTGCTGTTCAGAGAACACCAATGAACCCACGCTGGGACCCGGTGAGCAGCTGAGGTGAGTCAGGAGCCCAGAGAAGGAGGACACACCAGCCTCCTGCAGCTGTCACACGCTGCCCTGAGCTGTCCTTCGCCAAGAGGAGGGGCTGCCACAACCTCCCAGGCTTTCTTCCTGAGCTCCCTGAGATGTAGGGAGAGAGGCAGCCAGACCTGACCCGAGCTGCTCCGCTGGACCTTTTGATGAGGGACCCAACTCAGAGAACAGTCCCGGAAGGACTAGCTATGTGGGGTGACCCGGATGATCCCGTCCTGTACGCACCTGTATCTATTAGTGCTGCTCCAAGCCCTGCACTGTTCTGGCTGTCTAACTCGCATTGGCTGGGTATGACACAGCCTGAACCAGCCCACCAGAGAAAGGGTCGCCTGGAGTGGCAAAGGAGCATTGCTTTAAGTCAGCTCACAAGACACGCGTGGAGGTCCCTACGTGCGCCCACACCTCTATGTTAACGATCGGAAAACTCAGACCCAGCAAGGAGGTGATTTTCTCAAGCCCTGACCTGCTGTTGGAGCCAGGCGCCTGACTCAGGCGGGGGCCCCTGGCCGTCTTCCGGTCTCTTGCTAACACGGAGGGAAACGCACGGAGCCGTGTCCATAACCATTTCTTATGCACGAGATGGAGGCACTGGAGCAGTTGGGAGGTGGGGCCCAGGAGTCCAGAGAGGGCGATCTGCACTGGGAAAGCAGAGACATCGGCAGCCTAGACAGGGGCGTGAGGAGATGCAGAGCAGGGGCCAGCCGAGGGCTGATCGAAAGACGCAGTGAGGGCCGGGGTCATAGCTCGGCCACAGCACCTTCCTGGCAAGTGCAAGGTTCTGAGTTTGATTCCCAGTACCAAAACCCCAAACAAAGACTCCAGCGCTGCCGCAGAGAGTGGTGAGATTGGTGGGACAAGTGTGCTCAGAGGGGGATTCGTGGCCCGGGGTCCTTTACTGTGATAAATCTAAAAGTAACTTAAATATTCACCACATTTTTTGATCATGAGTTGTGTTAAGCGAAAGGAAAATGAAAACATTTCCTCCAGGTAGGCGTGGTGGCCCGGGCCTATATCCCCAGCTCGCAGGAGCTCCACCTGGGCTACACAGCGAGCTCCAGACCTGCAGAAACTGCATAGCCAGACCTTGCCTCAAGCCAGCCAACCAAAACAAAAGCCCATTCCCTCCTGGAGCATCTGGGAGGAGCCTCCCTCCGGAGGGAGACCCCTTAGGGTCAGGGCGGCACCAGAGTGCTTACCAGGGATGACCTCAGACCTGCGTCCCCCACCTCCTGCTTTTTCCTTTCTTCCCTGCGACTTTCTCCACAAACCCTCTGATCCTGGAAACCTGCCTGCAGATAAACTCACCGAAGACCAGAACTGTGAGGGGCTGGTGAGATGGCTCAGTGGTCTAAAGCACCTACTTAGAACAAGCTTAGCAAAGCACAGGGACCTTTTTTTTTTTGGGGGGGGGCCAGGGAGATGGCTCAGTGGAATAAGTGCTTCCCTGGCAAGTGCAAAGGACTGAGTTCAATCCCTGGTTCCACCAAAAAAAAAAAAAAAAGCACAGGGACCGCGGTTCAATCCCCCAGCCAGCCCCGCCCTCTGGTGGACTGAGCTGGCCACACACACACACACACACACACACACACACATAAATAAATAAAAATAAAAAAAAAAAAAAAAAGACCAGCACTGTGAGCTGCAGAGATGAGGAGCCAGGCTGTGTTCACAGCAGTTAAAGACTGAAAACATTCTACCCCCGAGGGGCTAGCTAGATGCGACAAACACTGTGTTGTCAGGGCTTGGAACAGTATGCAGCTGTCAAAAGGTACGTGGCAGTTCTGCAAGTTTTGATCTACAGCATCACCAAAGCGATGGCGGGGGACGGGGGTGGGTGGGGTATAACTCCTGTACTATCCCTTATGGCTGCTTCTGTTTGTGTACAGAAGTGAGGTCTATGTAGTGACAGACGTGGGCAGTGCAGAAACAGCTCTGGAACAACACAGAACCAGGGTAGCCTCCAGGAGGAAGACCGCGCCTGCTGCCAGGTTTGTAGCAGGACACCTGTCACTTAAGGATGGGGTTGTGCCCTGCACAGCAGGTCAGGGCCTTGATCACCGCGTGGCTGTCACACGGGGCCTAACACCAGCCTGGGGCCGAGGTCGCCACTCTGCGTGGCTTGCGTGCCTGAGGAGCGCTGTGCCCTCGGCCACAGAAGGCACACTTGCCCGGGCACTGTCCACACAATGTGAGTGTCACCACAAGCCACCTCCGGCCCGGGGAGCTATTTTTTAATAAGAGGGATATGGTGTAAGATAACAGGAAACAGGGGGCTGGTGAGATGGCTCAGTGGTCCAAAGCACCTACTTGGAACAAGCTTGGCAAAACACAGGGACCGTGGTTCAATTCCCCAGCACCACATGCCAGCCAGCCCCGCCCCCTGGTGGGCTGAGCTGGCCACACACACACACACACAAATAAAATTTTTTTAAAAAGAGCCTGTAGCCTGTGTGCTAGCAGGACCCACTTAAAAAAAAAAGAAAAAAAAGATAACAGGAAACAAAGATGACAGGAATATAACCAGGGACACTGCCGCTCATTACAACAGTCCAGCTTCACGCACACTCACGCTGCACACCCAGGACCACGCATCAGCGTCACTAGGCAACACACATGCACACATCCTCACAATGCAACCTTATAGGACAACCACTGTCCACGTGGCCTGCCATGGTGTGCAGACAGGCTGCTGGCTATGTTTTCAAAATACACTTTTAAAATTTTGTATATTAAAAACACAGATCCATTCCTAGGGCAAATGCAAACGCAGAGCTGAGTGCTGTTCTTTTTTAGAGGAAGAACCCATTCAGGGGCGCAGGGATGTCTCCGAGGTATTTCCAGAGGCCCCGGGCCAAAGTGGGGGCGGGCTCTAGAAGGACCTGCTGCAGGACACTGAGCCGCAGTCAGGCCCCTTCCAGGACGCCCCTTCCCTTGGGTCCTCCCGCAACAACAGCTTTGCCTCTCTGACTCAAACATCAGCAAAGCAAAAGGAAAGAACTTATTCAAAAGGAAAGAGTTTTACATGTATACATCTGATAATATGAATAACTGGTTGGAAGACAACATTATGTAGTACACAAATGTCAGCAAACTTAGATCTCAGCCATCTGGGTCATGCTGGCCCTGTCTATCCCACAAGCACATTTATCACTTGTAACATCGCATCTGAAACGGAATGCTGTACAGGAAGCCTCCACTCGCACTCCACAGGATCAAGAATGCCAGAGCCTGGTGGGGCACCCAGTGTCACCAAAGGAAGTAGGGGGGCAGTGACAACGTTCCTGCACTGATGGGCTACTGCACGTGAGCAACCACAGCTGGCCCGGCCCTCTTTAAGTGACATCCCATGCACTTTGTATTGAAAGGATTTCCTGGGTGTGGTGGCACATGCCTGTGATCCCAGCACTCAGGAGGCTGAGGCAGGAGGATCACTGTAAGTTCAAGGCCAGCTTGGGCAACACAGTGAAGGCCTATCTCAAAAAGACAAAATCAAGACCATCACATAGGATTTTTTTTGTTTGGCAGCATCGGGGATTGAACTCAGGCCCTTGCGCTTGCCAGGGAAGCGCTTATTCCACTGAGCTATCTCCCCAGCCCCCATCTGACAGGATTGGCTGTGACTCTTCCCCCGTGTGAATACCAAGGTGCAGGCTGCTAGCATCTGCACTCCAAGGTGGGGTCTGCAGGAGCGGCTCCCTGGTGTCAAGCACGAGATGCTTATGCAGAAAACCGCCACTGAGCCTGAGCGACAGGGGCCAGTTGTCCCAGCGTAGTGCCGGGGAACTTCTAAGAACTGACAAACCAAACGCCAAGTCAGGGGAGCAAAGAGGTGTGGGGGAACGTGGCTGTCCCGGCCCAGCTGTCTGCAGTCTTGCCAGCGCTGGGGAGAGGGTGTTGGGCTAATTACAAGGCTGTAGTATGAAGCGAAATCATTTGATTGCATGATAATTTTTATAATTTAGGATGATAATAAAAGGGTATGGATTTTAATTTCTGAGGATGAGAGCCTCAGCTAAGACCCACAGCAGGGGTCTTGTCACCCCCAGACCCTTGGTTCCTTCAGACCAGTGGACTCCACTTCCTCTTCTCCGCCTCAACCACACTGGCCACACATGGCAGCACAGCCAGGCCACGCCCAGGCAAAGCTCCGTTCTCTTTCCTTTGGGCAAAATTAGTTCCATCCAGGGAAGGGGATGCCTATCAGATGCCTGCCTGCCCACCAACACCTTCCCCATGGCTTGCTGGGCTGCAGGAGGAAACAGGTTCTTCCACAGATGCCAGGAAAGCACCTAGGCAGAGAGCCAGGGCACGAGGGCCTCCTGCACACGGATGCCCCGGGCCAGCGACTCAGCGGCGTCCAGCAGCTCACTTCCAGATTCCAGCGGACAAAGCCACCAAGAGAGAGCAGGACAAGGTGCATTCTCGGCTCTATCAAGTCGGACAGTCCAATGCCCACTACTTCATGACCCTGATGACACAGTGACCACACTGGTTTATGTCATGATGTCACGGGTGCCACGTCACTTTTAATGGCTTTTCACTCACAGACCTATGAAAATTCAGTCTTCCCCTCACGTCAGATGTGTTATATGTTTCATAGAGAAAACTAGGAGCAAGCCGATTGCCAAATGCTGGCTCTCGTAAAAGCCACTGGGCATGATGGCCCCATTTGCGGTTCACACACGGTCGATGAGACGGCGAGTGACGCGGTCTGCTCAGGTGTTTTATTTTATTTTTTTCAGTTTGGTTGTATTTATTGCCAATTTTTCTACAATGATTCCAGGCTACTGAAAAGCTTCATTATCATTTTTAACTACCCCTCCCCCGGCCCGTGCCGTGGCCAGGGACAGAGAAGGGCTGGCGTGAGGGCAGGGATGGCAGCCCCTGCTGTGAGCCCCAGGCTGGCAGGTACGAGCATGGCACCTCTGCGACTGCAGACAGCTGTCTCCGCTGACTCAGCCCATGCCCATCTGTGGGGTGCGGGCGGCAGGGACTCAGCCCCTGCCGGTTACACATTCCAGAGCAATTTCTCTCCCGACTCAAGAATGACGAACGCACGCATGCTCACTGTGGTGACCAAATATCCTCTGATCTGCCTGCTCACAGTGGCAGCAAGACCTGGTGTCACTGACCCAGAGGCTGGTATTTGAGTGGTTCCTGGAAACCCAACCAACTTGAGGACTGAACCAAGTTATTTCCACCTAGCCAGTGCTTCATCCCTGGAAATGGGGGGCTGGCGGGCATACCAGTCTCACAAACATACCCCACCAAGACGAGTGAGCTGAACAGTGACACCAAGTTGCTTCCATTTTGCCCACACTCTGGGTTAAAAGAGCCCAGGGATCTTGTCAGGCCCATCCACTGTCTGATCTGGCTTCTGCCATCCTCAGGACAGCCTGTGGTGACCTTTCAAGGCCCAGAGTTAGATCCACTCCAGGGCAAACCTAGGGCACCCGAGTTCCATTCTGACCACAGCAGCCCCCAATTGGTCCTACTATGTGACCTTACAGGGCCAGCTCCTGTGATGATGGAGAATTTACGAAAGCAGGTCCGGAGGCATCCAGGATCCCCAGTTTTATACGTGAACCACAAGGCACAGAGCTCAGCCTCTCAAGAACTTCCTGGAAGGAAGGGACTCTACAGGAGCCCGCAGACACCAGAATGGGAGACTCTGTCACAGGGAGAAATGAGAGGATAACGGGAGCCAGTCCAGGGCAGCCTGTTGTTCTTGTCACCCAGACTGAAACAGCAGAAACAATTCCCAGAGATGTAAGGCAGCCCCCAGGGTGGTGGGCACACACTTTCTAGGCTAATTCTTATTCTTCAACTGATGTTTTCTTCCCTGAGGGAATCTTGAAAATTGAGTCCTAACACATCGCAGGAAATACACGTTTTAATTGGGCCCTCGTCTTCCATCTCTGTGCATGGTGTCACCTGATGTCGCAGAGAGGAGAAACCAGGAAGCCTCCCTGCCACCTTCGCTTTTAGCCCCAGTCCAACTTAGCCAGCTTCCATTTTATCTTTATCGTAATTTAGCGGGTGAGTCTCCTTGGCAAACACAAACACTGCTCTGGGTGGCAAATGGTAGGAGACCCAAATCATTTCCTGGATAGCGCTATTTAAAACAAAACACAACACGACACAAAACCTGCGCTGGCTTCAGAAAAAGCCTCTCACGAAACCAATCACTGAGTTTCTCCTCGGGATCCGCAAGTCCACAAGGGCTGCTGGGATCCGCCCTCTTCCCGGGTCGAAGTCCGCTGGGCCTCGCAGCTTCTCCCCGCGCACTTAACTCCCGGTCGCACGGTGGGCGGCGGGGGACGTCAGGCGCTGACCTCTGCGCTCTGCCACCTCCCGGGCCCGGGGAGCAGGCGGGCAGGTGGCCCCGGGGAGGACGCGCCCTTGCCAGCCGCCGGCCCGAGGGGAGCGCTCGTCCCCAGGGCTCGGGCAGGAGCTTCCAGCGGCGCGGGGTCCCCACTCGGCCGGAGCCGGCTCCGAGGTCCCCACGGGTCGCCGCCACCACTCCCGGGGCGGGATCGCCCGAGTCTCTGAGCGCAGAGTCCGCGCGCCAGGCCCGGGGCGCGCAGAGCCGCGTCGTCCAGGGACCCCAGGCGACCCGGGACCCCGGCGCCGCAGCCCCGGCACCCGCCCCGACCGA
>NW_004524702.1:3462183-3477578 GCF_000260255.1 Octodon degus
GCACGCACGCACGCACGCACGCACGCACGCAGGGCCGCGCCCCGCCCGTTCCCCGCCCCCGCCCGTTCCCCGCCCCGCCGTGCGTCCTGGGCTGGTTCCTCCCGGCTCTCCGCGCCCGGTGCTTGTGGGAGTGAGCCGTCCCTGCCCTCTGGGGCTTAGTCCTGTGTCTCACGGGATGGCCACTGACCGCCCTTTGGAGAAGCCAGCTCGATTTCCCTTGGCTGCCATGGAACGCCCCATTTTGGGGCGAACTTGTGTTTGTGGATCGGGAGCCTTAACTTTCTCCTCTGCTCTCTTCGCTGTCGTGGCTAGGCAGGACTTGCTAGTCTTTAAAGCCAGTGCTAGGGCGGATGCTATTTTTACTCTTTGGGGTGTTTCGGGGAGTATGCTGGGGTTGGAACCCAGAGTCTCCATACTGAGCTACATTCCGCACCTTTTTTTTTAAAATCAGGAATGGAACCCAGGACCTCGCGTTTGCCAAGCAGACGCCCTCCCACTGAGCTATATCCCAGCCACCCCCCTTTTGAGTCAGGGTCTCACTCAATTGCTAAGTCACCCAAACTGTGCTCAAACTTCCCATCCTCTTGCCTCAGCCTCCCAGAGTGCTGGGATTAAAGGCCAGAGCCCTGTATCCCTGGCACAAGGGTTGCGCTTTGCCACATTGGGCGTCTGCAGTCTGCTCTAGACTTTGCGCCTCCGGTGTGGCCCGCAGGCTCACAGCAGCCCTTCCAAGTACACAGGACAGACTCGAGCAGGTGGCCTGGTCAGGGTCCCCAGGCCAATTACTGAATAGAGGCAGCTTTGCAGCAGGTTGAGCTCAAATGGATGCAGGGGAGTTGCTGTATTGATTTCTCCTTGCTTCTTTCCTTCCTTCCCCCTCTTTTTGGTGCTGAGGTAGAACCCAGGGCCTCACTCACCCTAGGTAAGTGCTAACGCTGAGCTGCATCACCTGCCCCTGTGTTTGATGTTCAAAGCAAGAGAGGCTTGGAAGGGCCAAGAGGAGAAGCTGACGCAGGCCCCGCGGGTGCCCTGGTCACCACAGAGGAAGTCTTGTGTGTGTCCACCCCTTGAGCCCGGATGAAACGTCGCCTCCCCTCTGTGATAGGTATCAGTCTGTACCGTTAGTGACATTTGTTCTAGTTTCCAAGGTCCTGTGGATCCTCCTTCTGCACTCCATGCCCTGGATTACAGAGGGAGCTCTAGAATGGCAGACCATTCCAGAGGGGCTGCAGATGCTTGTAGGGAGCCAGGTGCTGGGCCAGGGTCACCCCGAACAAACTGAGAGGTCCAGGTTGGGAAGTAAGCGCTCGCCTCGGACCTCGCTCCACCTTCTCTTCCAGTTCTGGGGAAACTCAGCCTCTCCTCCTGCCCCTGCCTTTCTTGTCAACAAAGGGGAGATACCCTCTCTTAGGTGCCCAGCACCTTCCTATGTGTCTGCAGTCCTGCCACAGAGTGGCCCAGAAACCAGAGGGAACCCCAGACTTTCAGTTCCAGTCCAATTCCCTTTCTGGGCAAACCTGTTGGGGAAACTGAGGCCCAGAGAGGCGCCAGGGTGAGAAAAAGCAGAGGAGCTTTTGGTTTCTCTTCTCAGAGTCGAGGACAAATTAATGAAGAGAAAATCTTGAGACAAACGTGGGTATCCTTTAAGACTGCCTACACTCTCCAGGAGGGTAAAGGAAGGTTTTATTTTCCCCCTAATTCTGAGCAGACAGCCCAGCATCTTTTCCTCTAACACTGTATGTTTCCAGCACAACATAAGCAGAAAGACAGTGTGCTGAATTCAAAAGATCAGATATATTTGACAAAGAAACCTAAAGAACCAGTTGGGAGTTTACACACCTATGATATTCAAATAATGGAACTTAACAAAAAAAGGGGATACAGATGAATGTCCATTTTGTATCTGTGTATTCAAAGTGGTTAAGATAGATATATAGTTACATGCTCTTAATGAATAGAGGGATTTGTTCTAATGGTGTTTGTAAATAGGATATCATGTCCGCATCTTGTACAGCAATTAACCACTAGGAAGAATGTATGCAATGTGTTAATTATTGAAACTGTCCTACCAATTTGATGTGAAACTGTCTCATTGCTATTTGTTTATCAATAAAATTATGGGAAAAATAAAATAAAATTAAAAACAAACAAACAAAAAAAGAACAAGTCGGTTCATCACCATCTCATTTCTCCACAGCTGGCTTCCCAGACCTCCTTGGCCTCCTGCTGTGAAGACGGGCAGGAAGAGTAAGAATTCCCGGATGAGGAAGAAGATGAGCAACATCTGGACAATGGCAGCAAAGAGTGGGAAGGTGTGGCAGCCTCCTTGGAAGTCGCCCCAGTTTATACTAGAAGCCCAAGGGTCCAGAGACCCTGCCTTTGTTGCACAAAACCAATATCAATCCAAGTGGAAGGCCACCGAGGAGCTAGAAGGCAATTTTATTACACTAGCTGGCTGGGGAACCCAGAGGTTCAAATCAGTAGACCAGAGTCAGGTTTGAGTTGTTTAAATAGGGCTTAAGGGGGAAGTACAAAACTGATAGCACGTTATTACATGATTGGTTATGTAGAATACAAGAATTATGTCATATGTTGTCAGGCAGGTTTGTACAGGAGCATTATGGGAGGGAGGGGTTCTGAGAAGAGTAGGTAGAGTTGAAAGTGTCCTTGACTGGGCAGTCTTCCTCAAACGCGATGGCCTTGTCGTCTTTGAAGTAAGTTGGAATCGCTGTTCATTTATTTAGTGTCTGGGACCCAACTCAGGAGCTTGTGCTTATCCAGCAGGCACTTATGCCCCTGAGCTATCTCCCTGACATCACTACATATTTTTAAAACACAAGCCAGACACAGTTTGGCCCACGCACTGTTAAGGGGGAGCACCTGGGCCTAGACAGGCAAGGCTAAATGAGTGCGGTAAGGAGCTGCGGGCCGGGCTGCAGGAGCCTGCGGTCAGGCCGCGAATTGATTTCTAGCTTTCGCTGTAATAAGATGTCTACACGTCTGCTATTCTACAAGTATCCCTACACCTTGGCTCTTGGGGTGCAGTACAAAGGTTTTGGCTTTACAAACGTGGTCAAAAAGAAGGACTCAATTCTAAACATTTATTTCTGAACTGGGAAGAAATGCGATAAATGGAGAGGTGAGGTTTTTAAATTTTTTAAAAATTTTTATTTCTTTAATGTATTTGGTACAGGGTCTCACTAGGCAGCTTGGACTCCTAATGGTCCTCCTGTTTTCAGCCTCCCCATTCCTGGGCTTACAGGTGTGTGCCACCTCGCCTGGTCTCCATGGCCCACTCATTGCAGCTGGGGGAGGGGTCAACGAGGCCTGTGGTGCTGGGGATTGAGCCCGGGCGGTGCGCTTGCCTAAGCAGGTCTTAGTCTGCTGAGCCATCTCCCAGCCCTAGAGGTGGTTTTTGTTTTTTTTTTTTTTTTTTTTTTTTTTTTTCCCGGAACTGGGGATTGAACTCAGGCCCTTGTGCTTGCCAGGGAAGCACTTATTCCACTGAGCCATCTCCCCGGCCCCTCTAGAGGTGTTTTGAAGTAGACTCTACAAATGCCCTGGAGCACAGATGAAAACGACAGCACAACATAATGTCACCAAGATAAGGAGAGCAGGCAGCAACCACATCCTCCTGCGAGCCAGGAGCGGAGCCCTACACTGTGGCATCCAGGAAGCTGCAGCTGTCTTTTTGGAGCTGGAAGGCAAAGAAGCAGCTAAGACGGGAAACGGGGGAGCAGCTCCCAGGGCCTTGGTGAGGTGGCAGCGCCCTCCCCAGTCCTAGGCATTTTCTGGAGAAAGTGGAAACCTGCAGGCTGAGGGGACACCCTGCAGGAGGGGGGTGTGCCCTGGAGAACAAGTTTGTCCTCAGCCCCTCAGCCCCACAGCCCCAGGCGGCTCAGGGAGGCGGGTGGCACAAGGGCTTTGTCATCCACAATTGGAATGGGAGACTCTTTCAGGTCATGTGGGGCAGGCCAAGTGGGAGGAGCTAGGCTTGCAGGCAAGGGGACCCTTGGTGATAGGCTGCCTGCCCAGCAGGGGACTCTGAGGCAGAGGGAAACCCACTCCTGCAGCTGTTTAGTTACTTAGTTGTTTTGTTTTGTTTTTTGAGCTAGGGCCTTGCTGTATAGCTGCAGCTGGCTGACAGCCAAGGAAAATTTCTAACTGATAGAGAAACAAACAAAGCAACCCGGACAACAAAAACTAATCAAACAAGAAAAATTGTGACATGAAAGAAAAAGACTTCACAGGGAGAAAAAAACAAAACAAAACCAAGCAAAACTAATTACTAACTTCCTCAGCAAGACAGCAGGTAGCATCGCATCTGTGAAGAAGGGGCCGGAAGTAACAAAAAGTAATATTCAGGGGACTACAAAGATGTTTTTGGAAATCTAAAAAGCTGGTAGTAGATATTTTTAAAAAAGAAAAGAGGGCAGAGATGTCGCTCCGTACCTGCATAGCATGTGCACCACCCTTCAATATTCAACACTCGAAAAACAAATACGTGAATGGTTCAATAAATAAATGGAAAAGTTGGGAAATCTCTCGGTGGTGTAGCTTGTGTCTAGGTGTCCCCCAAAGCCTCAAGCGGTCATGGGTGGGGCTCCCCACAGGTGGCTGGGTCTGGAGTGTGTGGTGCTGGGACTCAGGGCGCTGAGACTGAAGGAGGCCGCCTCCGGTCTGGCCTGGGCAGCTCTGGCTGCGGACAATGAGAAGGCCCTCCTGGGTGTGAGAACCCCTGCCGCAGGGGTGTGCAGTCTGCACAGAACATGAAAAGGAGGGCTGCTGCCTTGGGTCCTGCCCACCATGGACTGTGTCCTCTCCGCTGTGCCACCCAGTCGGGAGCCACTGAGCAAAAGTAAACCTCTTCTCCTTTGGCATTGGTGTCGGGTCTTTTGTCTGTGCAATGAGAAAAGTGGCTAAGATACCCAGAAAGCAAAATGACAAGAGGTAAACATGAAAGATGAGAACACAAAAAAAGTGACGATGTAGCTGCTCGCGTAAATTCACAAATGCGTCCCCTGGAAAGAGGAAACCACAGAATCCTCACCAGGCCTGTTGTTGGTGACATCACAGGAAGTCCCCCAGAAGGTGTCCAGGCAGAAGACTTGGGCGTATGTGTCCTGGGTAGTGGGTGTCTAGGCTCACACCAAGCCTTGGGAAGGAGCCCACACGTGGTGTGACTTTTCCTACTTCCCAGTGTCTCTGCCACTGGCCCCAGGGCAGAGCTGCAGGGTGAGGCTACTGGACAAGAACGGCAGGCTGTGTCTCAGGAGGCCGAGGGAGCACAGCCAGGGACTCTCGGAGAGGAGAGGATCAGCTCCACAGGAGCAGGAGGAAAGGCTCAGCATGGTGGGCACCAAACTGTCCTAGATTCAGGCATGGGCTGCACAGATTTCTGCACTGTGGGGCCTCAGTTTCCTCAGCATGAGGGGACCCGTGGAGGTGCCCGTCACAGGGTGTCACGTAGCCCTCTATAGCTAGGAGACAGGACTCACTCAGCGCAGTGCTGGGAGAGGAGCCTGGAGACCTTGGTCTTCACTGTCCGCCTCAGCCTGGCCCCGTGGCTCTGCCAGAGGGAGCCATCTCTCTCCTGCTCCTCGGGTTCCTGATGCTGAGTGCAGGCTTGGTACTGGCCAGAGCTCTGCAGAGAGGAGGGATTCATCCAGTAGAGAGCATTACCCTGTTCTGTACCCCTGGAAGGATGAGTGTGGGGTTCATTTGATAAGGGGGTGTGTGGCGCAGGATGAGGCAGAGCTCTTGTCCAGCACACACTGCCCCTGGCCTCTACAGCCTGTACATAACAAAATAAACTGGGGGAGCAAAAAGAGAGAGACACAGACAGACAGAATGACGGAAGGACGGATGGACGGACAGACCCTGGCTTCCAGAACAAGGCCACTGTGACCCATGTTGAGTGCCTGGCACTGACTTGGCCTGGAGAAGCTGGCCTGAGCCTAGGGGCCAAGGTTTTATCTGGTTTAAGGCAGAGGGTGGGGACATCCCTCTGAACTTTATAGATTTTCTGAGTGTACTTTCCAGGACACTGTGGCCCTCAGCAGGGTGGACAAGGAGCCCCGCCTGTCATGGCCAGTGCCACCTGAGGTCGTCTGAGGGTGAGGACAGCCCAGTTCCAGTTTGGGCAAATGTCCCAAGGTGAGGGGGCCGGGGAGATGGCTCAGTAGAATAAGCGCTTCCCTGGCAAACGCAAAGGTCTGAGTTCAGTCCCTGGTTCTGCCAAAAAAAAAAGTAGAACCAAGGTGAGCCTGGAGATGGAGGAGTTTACCGAGGTCCAGAGGAGAGAGCTGTGTCCCCAGGAATGACTGTCTATGCCGTGTCATTTGCCTGAGGGTGACCACGCCATGCTGCCTCAGATTTAGGATGAGTAAGATCAAGAAGGAAATCCTCAGGGGCCAGCTGGACCCGGGGCCTCACCTGGGAGCCGACTGAGCTCTGGCTCTGAGTGACTCAGGAACTTGGCATGGGAAGCTGAGCCCCTCTGGGGTTACCCCAGCTCCCCTCACCTCCCCCAAACTGCACCAGCCAGCAGGCTGAAGCAAAATGCCAGCAGGCAAAGAGAAAAACTCCAGCAGACACAGCGCTGACTCCCCCCCTTCTAACCTTGCAACACCAGCTTCCTGTGGGTCACCTGTCGCTGGCTAGCAAGAGATCCCAGTCCACATGCCCTTTGTGTGACCCACGCCCACATCGTGCCCCTGCCTGCCAGCCTGGTTCCTTTCCTTCCTATTTTTCCTCAGGGTTTGGGAAGAGAACAGCGTTGGGAGGTGACTTCAGGGATTTTCTCCCCAGGAGAGAGGGAACTGAGTCAGGCGATGGTGGGGTGGGGGACCAGAGCGCATCTGGCTGTCACCTTTGGCTGGCCCAGGTCTGGAGAGGTAGGCTGACACTGTCCAGTCACCACAGAGGTGGCTTCAGGGCAGAGGCCAGGGCTCCATCCAGTGGTCCCTAATTTCCTCCTGCATGTCCTGCTCCTGGCATCCTCAGTGAATAGCCTCCCCCATCCTGCTGACCCCACCCACCCTTTGCAATTTGGTGGTGTCTTTTCTACCCACATGGCCAAAGACCTCTTGTAATCCCATGGATAAATTATTAGAATCCCACCAAGTTCATTCCAATCTACTGTTTCCAGATTTTATTAATTTTTTTTTTTCCAGAACTGGGGATTAAACTCAGGCCCTTGCGCTTGCCAGGGAAGTACTTATTCCACTGAGGTGCTACGGGCACGCACCAGCTCCCCATGAGGAAGAGAATCCTTATGTACTGCAGACATGGGGTAAGAAAAATAAAAAAATAAAGTAATAAAAATAAAGGGCTACCAACTATATAAGGAAAAAGTTACAGTGGAAGACACATCGCCGGGCTGGGGAGATGGTTCAGTGGAATAAGTGCTTCCCTGGCAAGTGCAAGGGCCTGAGCTCAATCCCAGTTCTGAAGAAAAAAAAAAAAAAAAGACCCTCTGCCAAGAACAACTGGATGGCAAGATAGCTCAGTGGGCTAAGCACCTGCTTAGGCAAAAGGCAAGTGCAGGGACCAGGCTTTGATCTCCCAGACCACCGGCCACACCCCCAGGTGCACTGAGCTGGCAACCAAGTCAGAGCAGGGTGGCACATGCCTGTAATCCCAGCGATGGGGAGACTGAAAACAGGAGGATCACTATGAGTCTGAGCTGCACCAAATACATAATTTTTTTTTTAATTAAATACTCACCATGGATTCAGTCACCCCTCCTACACAGAGCTTAACAGTGCTGGCATTACAGGCTCCTGCAGCAGAACTGTCTATCAGGGCAGCCCCGGGAGCAAGTGGCAGCTTAGATAAGGAAGCCGAGGATTTTTCACCCAAGGTGCTGGTATGAGATGTGGGCGAGGAGAAGTAGGCCGGGAGCCCGCTGCAGCGACCGCACCAGCCAGTCTGACCGCTTGTCGTCCACACCCAGAGCAGCCTGTAGCAGGACACGGGCGTCAGAACCAGCTTTGCGGCTCAGCCTCTGCTCCTCCTCGGCATGCTCTGCTGATCAAATACGGCAGCGAAATCGCCCGCTCACTTCCACCTGTTCAGGGCGCAAGAAAGCATTTTGGAATCGCCCCTCGTCCCCACAGGACCAACCAGTCAGCTCTTCCATTCTGAGTTCGTGCCTCTTTCTTATTTACCCCATGTACAAGCTGCTTTTGAAGCTGCAGCTTGCCGTGTATTTGCGGCAAGTGCTTTTAAAGGCAAAAATTTGGAATCAGCCTGAGTGTGCCCAAGCAGGATAATGGGGGGTAAATAAGCAAGCTCCGATTCTGTGGGAAATCAGGCACTTTAAATTGGGAACTCGTGAAATTTGCAATAGAGTGGAAGCTGTCTAGCTATGTAGCTGTGAGCTCGAGATATGTCTACTTTATTTACAGTGTCATCATAATTAGGTTATTTCGCATAAGTACTAAAATAAATAAAATCCCTCATGCTTATGTAAAAGATATGGTGGAAAGAACTAGGCCAACATGTGTCTTTTTTCTTTTTTTAATATTTTAGGGAAGGAGGGCCGGCAAGATGGCTCAGTGGAATAAGCACTTCCCTGGCGAGCACAAGGGCCTGAGTTCAATCCCTGGTTCCTAAAAAAAAACCAACCAAACAAACAAAAATTTAGGGAAGGGTCTACAGGGTGTTCAGGGTCTCACTACTAGACTGGACTCGTAGTGATTCTCCTGTTTACAGCCTCCCAAGAGCTGAGATTATAGGCTCAAGCCATGACGCCCAATTCTTAATTGCCATCTCAGTGCGCCCTGGGGGCGGGCCGGCACAGCAGGCCCCAGGATAGAACCCCTGGGGCCCCTGTGCCTGTGTGCAGGTGCTTTAATAGGCTGAACTATTTGGCTGGCCCTCCAACATGCGTCTTGATAAGCATCCTTTGGTAGATGAAGGGTAGGTGACTTTTTGAGAGAGGGTCTTGTTAGGTAGTTCAAATAGTCCTTGAAATCACTATGTATCTCAGACTGGCCTGGATCTCACTGTGATCCTCCTGCCTTAGCTTCCCAAATGCTGGGATTACAGACATTCACTATCGCCTGATGTAGCTTTTGAAAAGATGTCCAAAAAAGATGCGTGGAGCTGCATGTGGTGATGCATGCCTGTAATCCCAGCACCCGGGAGGCCGAGTAGGGGGATTGTACGTTTGAGGCCGAATTGGGCTACAGAAGCGAGCTCCAGGCCAGTTGGATCTATGTAGTGAGATACTGTCTCAAACAAACACACAAGACGCAGAAATGGTTATCACTGGCAGGGTTGGGTGGTGGGATTGTGGGTTATTTTTTCCTTGGCTTTTTAATATTTTTTCCCTCCTCCCTTCCTCCTCCCTCCCTCCCTCCTTCCTGAAGCAGGGCCTCGTTGTGTAGCCCAGGCAGGGTTCAAACCTGCACTGATCCTTCTGCTTCAGCCTCCTCCGTGCTGGGGCTGCAGGTTGCGCAGCCTCCAGGAATTTATACTTTTAAGAGCATAAAAAGTGATTGCTCACCCGGGAAGTTGCTTCATCCCCAAATTCCAACGGCAAAGGCAGCGGAATAGAAGGAAGGGCTCCAGGGAAGGCAGAGGAAGGCTGCCCTCTGGGCAGCGCTGGGGGGTGGAAAGGGCCCGGCGGGCCTCACAGGGGCCAGAGTGGACACCAAGCCCGCGCTCGGGGTCAGCTCTAGCCGCGGCTGCCAGGCCCACACTCATGGGACCAACGAGGTGGGGGCAGGGCCGAGGCTGTGGATCCCGGCGTGGGCGCTGCCAGGAGCCAGAGAGGGTCAACCCAGAAGCCGACCCAGGAGACCCTGGACCTGGGCTTTGTGCCGCCAGCCCTTCACTGAGGTCGCTGACATCGCAGAGGGCCATCTCCCAGCTCAGTCTACGCCTCTGTCCAGGAAGACTTCCTTCCTCAGACGCCTGGATGACAGCTGTTCAACGGCGTCTAGGCTCAGGGCCACAGAGACAGGGCATCTCAGATGCTGGCTGGGTGGGTCTGTTCTTCAAAGAGGCCTCTATGCCTGTGGCATGGAACCCTCCAGAACTTGGGGCTGAAGCAGCCCCAGGCACCACCCGTCAGCCCCCAGCCAGGTTGCTCCCTCATACAGCTTGGCCAGCACCAGCAGAGACCGTCACAGGAACCCTTGGAACTTTCTGGGGGGCTCTCATGGGGCCTGGGTGGAGCATGACCCCCCAAACAATAACTCCACTTGTCTTGGTTACTCTTCTCTCGTTGCTGGGACAAATATCCAACACCCAAAATGAAGGAAGAAAGGTTTATTTATCTCCCAGTCAGTGGAGGTTTCAGTCCGTACTCAGCTGGCTCCAAGGCAGATGGCACATGGCAGAGAGCCTCAAAGAGCAAAAGCAAAATGGAGAAGTGGCAACAATGGCTACATTCAGGCTGTCCCCCCAGGCTGGGTGTAGCCCTCACACCCATAATCCCAGGGGAGCATGAGTTAATCTCTAGAAGTCTGCCCCATGACTGCATGAGGCCTTGCGGGGACAGCTGGACGCGAAGCACAACACCACTCCAAGGAAGGGAAGCACACGCGCTTTGAAGGAGGGGCTTTCCCGGGAGTCAGGTGGAGCTCTTGAAAACGCAGTCCCAGGCAGGTGAAGTGGTGAGCCTGTGACATCTGGGTGGCGCGGGGCAGGGAGGTGATTTCCAAGGTCTCGACAGGTTTCCTGTGCTGGGCCCTCCAGTGCTGGGTGACAGGCATCACTCATGCAGGGTGGGGGCAGCTTTCTCTTGGGGCTGTGCTCTTCACTTCTGGGGCAGCAGGAAGGCCCGGTGGTCGTCTTGCCTCCTGCTCCCACCTGGTTTAGGGTGGCTCAGAATGCTCAGGGTGCCAGCGCAGCACGTTCCGGGCCCGTGTGTGCTCCTCCTCTGGCCCAGGTCCAGGACTCCAGAAGAATCCCATTCCCCAGCCTAGTGGTTTGGCCTTGCACCTGAACCCTGTGTCCGCACTATGACCTCTTATTGAGCTCACCATAGATTCCTAGAGTCTCTCCCACCGATTCCTCTCCTGCCATCAGTTCTGCTAGGGCAGAAACCCAGGTGGCCAGGTCCCTGCCTCTCAGCCTGGCCCTGTCGTGGGGCCCTTGCTAGGCTGGACCAGTGCACAGGCCACTTCAGGGTCCAAGCCATCTACCATGGCGAGCTGCAGGCGCCTCTGGGCCTGGCAGGCTCCCTTTCCTACCTTGGAGGAGATATTCCTAGCCACCTGGCCCCTAAACACTGGTCCCCCCTTCAGGCGCCTGAGTCCCCCAAGAGCCAGCTTCGCTCCCGGAAGGCTCATGTCTTTCTCAGCATCTCCACCATAAAAACTGCACCATGGGCAGGAGGATGAGCCACTAGCACACTTGTCACCTGCAGGCTTGGCACCAACATCTGGGTGACAATGCTCTCTGCTTCTGTTTCCCAAAAGCTGCCCATATCCTGTGCAGGGCAGGGATGGTGCTGAGGGGAGGCCTGGCTCAGCATCCATGGGCTGTGTGTGCCTTGGGCCAGCAGCTCCCAGGATGCTGGGCTCTGGCTGTTGTGACCCACTCTTCAAAGTGGCCCTAGGTGTCAGTAAATACTTGCGTCACTCACACGCCTCAGGCATGCCTCCAGACTAACTTCCCTGGAGGGAAGCTTTATCTTGCAGGGGACTCTTCACTGAGGGTTCCTGGGGCCGCCCCAAGGTTCGGCTTCCTGTGAGTCTGTCCTCGGTGTCCTCCAGGACTCAGCGCATTCCAAACAGGGCTCCTCCCCAGGCCTCTGTGGCCTGGACCACCACAAAGCTGCCCCTGCGCCCTCTTCGTCTCCAGGGACTGCTGTTCACTGCCCCCTGCTGCTGCTAGGTGCTCATCCCTGCTGCCTCCACTCTAATGGCACTTGCTGTATTTATCCCTTCGTTATGTTTGGGCCTAAATGTCTCCAGAGGTCCCCGTGTATAGCAGGTGGTTGGCTTATGGGGTGCTGTGCACACCAGTGGGTCCCTGCAGGGGTGAGCTCAGGACTGAATGTGCTGTTAGAAGATGAGCCCTGGTGGAGTTGGTCACTGCAGCGTGACTTGGAAGGAGGCAGCCTCATTCCTGGCTCCTGCCCTCATTCCACCTCCTGTTGGCTGGGGCCAACCAGCTTTTGGCCACAATACTTTTGCCCTGGAACCAGCTGACCATGGACTGAACCCTTAGAAACTGTGAGCCAAAAGCCCTCCCCTCCTTTAAACATGGGATGTTGTTTTACAACAGTGGCAGGTAAGTGGCTGAGGCTCTGTCCAAGCCCTGTGGTCTTTCTGCCAGCCTTGGGGCAGTCAGGTGGTAGAAGGACAGCTGAGGTTTGGGCCCACTGCACCCTGTGCAGAAGCTCTCAGCTCTATGTAGTTGGCGCCCCTGACTGTAGCTGCCGCTCTGCTGTCCTGCAAACCAAATTCTACTGCTCCAGATGAGGTACAAGTCAGTCCTCAGTGATGAAAGCCCAAGCCAGCAGAGTCTATTCTGGGTTCTACGGGCCCTGTCTGTTCATACCTACCCCAGTACCTCCAGGGCCCATATGGTGCCCAGCCCAGATCAGCCTGACAGAGAGCAGGTAGTGCAGGGGTGCAGCCTGGCACAGCCACAGCCATCCTGATCCCGTTGCTCTTGAGTAGCCCTGGCTGGCCTCCCTGCGGTTTCCCTGCCTGCCATAAAGGCTTTACAGCCCTGACGTGGGTGCCATTGGTGCCAGGAATGTGCCTGATGTCCTGAATATCAGCATAACATAACATAATCTAGGGCCATTCCAGGGTGAAGTCCCTTGACCTGGCCTCCATTCAAGTTCCCCCTTTCTGTCCCACATTGCAGCGACCCACTGACCTCGCTGCCACGCAGGACCATGCTTTGGCCACTCAGTTGCTGGGTGTTCCAAGATGAAGAGATAGACGGGCCCTTGTTCATCTTTCCAGGGTCTCTGCAAAGGGTGCGGCCTGTAATTTAGCTTGTCTAATCCTTGGTTCAGCCCTGCAAGGTGCCTCTAACTGCACTGCACAGATAAGGACATCAAGGAGAAGTTGAAAAACGTGTCCGCCTTCTCACATTAGCTCCGCAGCAGAGGCGGGATGGAGCCCAGGGCCCAGGCGCAGAAGCCCAAAGTGCCATCTGCACTGCCGTCCCCACCAGCCAGCTCGAGCTACTGTTTGCACGGGGAAGTGCAAGGAAGGCTCGGAAGGCTGGAGCCGGAAGATGAGATGGCAACAGGGCGGATCCTGGTGTGGGAGGCCATTAACTGGTATCCATTTTACAATAGTGTCAGCCGTTTTCTTAGGTTTCTGTTCCCCTGCTGAGTTAAGTTTATGGTCCTTCCCACCTTGCCCATTCCCCATGAATCACGTGCTATGCCCCAGGGGTGGCACCTTCCCCATTACCTAGATACCTGCTGACCCCTAGAGCCGAGACTTCCTTATTCCTACACTCCCTATATATACCCAGCACCTCCCCTGAATAAAGCGAGACTTGATCAGAATCCTGTCTTGTCTCCATTCTTCGCGTCTCCTGTCCTTCGTCCCCTCTTCAATTCCCTGCTCCTCTCCCAGGTGACCTTCGTTGACTGACCCGCCGGTTCGGGACATCCTGGGCCAGGAGAGGATGCCTCCTGCCACCAAGAACCATCTCAGAGACTCGAGGGAGTGAGCAGCCTGGGCATCAGGCTTCGACTGAAAGTGCATTTTGTGTCCTGCAGGGCCTGCAGGCTCCACCATCATCCCCAGCCCCTCTGCATGCCAGGCTAGGTTCCCTGGATGGCCCGACTCCAGGGCCACCTCGCTCTGGGGATGTTTGTGGTTGCTGTGGTGACTGGATCAGTTCCTGTGTGCTCCTGGATTAAAAGAAAACTAAGCAAGTAGAGACATCTCCCCAGCAGTGAAGCAGTGAAGAGTGCAGGAACAAAGCTGAGGAGCAGGGGCTCGGCTGTATGGGAACCCCTCACCCTCCAGGGGAGACTTGCTTCCCTGTTGCCTGGGTCCCCATCTTGGTCCCTTCCTCAGGGGGACTTGGTCACTCAAGATTTCACTTGAGTGGAGGTAGGGGTTCTCTAGGGCCACATCATTGTGGGATATTGGGGTGTCCCGGCAAGGTGGCAGCAGAGAGCCCTATGGAGCCCCCAGCCACTCAAAGCCCCACAACTCAGCCCTAATGCTAAGCCCTCAGATCAGCACCTCCTGATCTTTCCAGGGGGTCTGCCAGGCAGGTGAAGAAACCGGCAGCGTAGTTTGTTCTTGGCCTCATTTCAAGGTTAGAGTCCAGGTGTCCTGGGGCAGCTGCCGCTGACCCGTCTGTCAGCCTGGCATGGGGCAGGGTTGGCTGTGTGAGTGGCTGCCACACCGACCTCATCTGTGGGGGAGACAGCGAGGCCTGGCTGAACTGAGAGCTGGGGCTCCCTGCGTGTCCCCCGCCTTTGGCTCTAGACCCCTGCCTGGACAGTACAGCAGCCAGGACACTTCTACTCACCCTGCCCCTTTCCTGCACTCAGCACCAGGCTGGCCAGGTGACACACAGAATGCCGTGACAGGGTGCATTTCAGATCGACAGCCAACGACTTGAGCGCAAGTGCATCCCAGCATTTCCTGGGACAGTCTGCTGGGAAGGATTCGCTGTGGCCTGAGATTCATGCTAGCTGGGCGTCCTGGCTGCTGGCCCCAGGTGGGGCCAGGCACGCATCCAGACGTTCTCACTTCTTCTCTGCTTGCCGTCACTTGTGCACATCGCCCCCTTGGGAGTTTTTCTCTGTGGAGTGAGTGGCACGGTGGCCGTGGTGGCTGACTCGCAGATGGTTCACCCCGCCTGTACCGGCCCGGTCCTGCAGCGGTCACCTCCTGGGCAGCTCTGGAGCCAAGGTCAATGGGATTCCGGTCCCTCCCTTTGGGATTCCAATCCTACAGGTCTGCAGGTGAGATCAGCGATCGGCATTTTTGTAGGCTCCACTGCTGAAACTGCCGCCGGGGGAATAGCTGCATGTCCTGTCACAACTTGCTGCGAGTGCCACACTGCGCCTGTACTCCATCCAGGGATGGAGTTAGCAGTCAGAGCTTCCTGCCTGGGTGTAAGCCACAATCCTTTTTCTCCTTCACACTGTAGGTATTTGTGGGTCAGAAACAACTGCTAAGCCTTTCTGCGGGTCCCTGAGAACATACAGGTAGCTGCCTTTTATTTAATGCTGTGAGCAGCATAAACCACTTTCCTGTTGCCTGTTTGGAGGCTCAGAGTGAGATTTTTGTGTAAGCTGGAGGACTCTTCCTACGTCAGGATTTCTGATTGCCGAGCACACCTGGATGGATTTCATTACAGGGTGACTGTGCTTCTGCGGTTTCCTGCTGTAAACAGCGGCCTGCAGTCTTTTCAGTGGAAGGTGGAATGTGAACCCCTCC
>NW_004524702.1:3477694-3482197 GCF_000260255.1 Octodon degus
CCTCCAAGGAACAGCAAACAGGTGCCACCCCAAAGGCAGAGGGGACTGGCAGGTGGACGGAGGGTGTTGGCGCACCCCATCCCAGGAAGTTGGGGTGAGTGGCTGGCAGGAATGTGCTGACTCAGCCGTGACTCAGCTTCTCTTAGGATGGAGGGCCGCCTGCCTCAGGATACTGGGGAGTCTGGGGAGGAAGGGCAAACAAAGCAGCCTCCTAGGAAGCCTGCGAGGACAGCAGTCCCTGGCTCCCAAGTGCGGGGCCTCTGTCATACTGACCACGTTATTCCAACTGAGGGCTCTGGGAGTGCTGGCCTCGCACTGGGGTCCCCCGGATACGGGACACTTGGCACCTAAGTGGCCACCGAGTTCCTAGTTTTAGAGATGCTGTAGAGTACTCCTGCCTGAGGCTGAAAGAGTCAGGCTTCTGCCTTCTGTCTTGCAGGGGCTCCAGGCACCAGGGGAGCCTTGGCTCTGTGCCCTGCGCAGGTGGCCCAGGTCACTGGTTTGTGGGGAGAGAATGGGGCTGGGAAGCCAGCTGGGCCTGAGCCTCAGTGTCTCCTTCCAGTGCTTTGGTCCTGCTGGTGCTGGCAAGGCGCATGGGTCAGGCCACTGGGATGGTAGTGTCCTGAGTCTGGAGGCCATGGGCTCAGCCCCCCTGAGTCACATTAGCCAGTGTGGACACAGAGATGCGGTCCCTCTTCCAGAGGGCCTGGGTGAGGGAAAGAAAGAAACAGCCCCTGACTGGGGCACACGCAGCACTCAGGTGTGCTGACTGGACAAAGCCCAGGGGGCCCCAGCTGGCAGGGGACTGCGGACTCAGGCCATAGCTCCTGCAACAGCGGGCAGGTCTCTGGCTGTCCAGGAACATGGCAGGAGTCCATCTCTGTGAGTTGTGTCTAGGGCTTGGGGTGGCACAGATGGGACTCTGCCTGGTCTCAGGCTCCATGGCTCTCATTGCCTTCAGCTGTCCTCTGCCTCTGGGAAAACCATGGCCAGGATCTTGGGGCTGGGCTTGGAAGAGGATAAAGAGCCCCTGGGGCCCCTTCCAGGTGGAGCTGCCTGCTCTGTTTTCCGGAGGAGAGCTGGCTTTGAACCCCAGGCTGCCCTCCTGTCTTGGCCTCTGGAGGGCTGGATTACACCTTCTGCAGAGGTGGCTGGATCTGGAGTCCGTGCCGCTGGGACTGACTCATGGTACGCTGCTAGGATCATGGGCACTATGCGTGTGGGTGCCGCCCGCCCTGCGTAGGCTGGATAAGGCCTAAGTGTAGAAGGAGCTGCAGTCGACCCTTGCTGCTTCGCTGCCTTCTGCTGCCATAGCTGTTTCTCCTCGGTGATCCTGCCTGCCACACCGCTCTGCCTCAGTGCCAGCCGACCATGCCCTGAAACCTCCCCAGACTGGGGTCCACCTAGACCTTTACCCCCAACATCCAGTGTTGGGCATTTTGTCCCAGCAGCAAGAAAAATAACTCAGACACCAATTTACTTTTATCTTATTTTCCTATAGGGGGATGAACTCACTGTGGAATTTATAATTATTTAAGGGGAGCAAAGCATTCAAATCTGGAAAATTCTTAAGCCTGACCACTAAAAAGTGAAAAAAAAAAACCCATATCTGCCAGGGAAGGACGAAGCCTTCCAGATGACAGAGTTCTGGGCAGGCGCAATGGCTTCAGGGGACCTTCATGGCCCCCCTAGGGCTTCTGCTCCTCAAATTCATGTGCAGGGTTGCTGGGCTTTCCTAGAAGCAGCTTAAGGGCTCCGGGTGCAGCTAGAGCCCTTGCTCCCAGTGGTGTGAGTATAGACCTGGGGCCTGCCTTCTGGGGAAGGGAAGCTTGCCCTCCCAACCGGAAGTAGCCCTCCTGACAGGAAGTACAATGTCTGCCCCACTGGTTCCCCACCACCTCCTTGGCCTGTCTCTTTCTTTGGCATGACATTGTCCCCCTGTACTTGTCTTTCACTGTGCTGGAAGGTGATAACTTCCAATGTGAGGGGCTCAGAGCCACAGGGAGTTTCCCTTGAGCCTCAGGTGACATTTGAGACAAGGGACTTTGGAGTGAATGATGCAGTCAGTCATGATTTTGTATCTATTTTGGGGGCTGGAGGGCTGCGTTTTACACCAGAGAAGCAAGTGCGTCCCAGGAGCCTGGGGCGGGATATTGTTTTGTGGCCCGGACTCTGCCAAGGTTGGTTCCTCAGTGCGGCCGATGGGGGAGCTGGGGACTCACGGGCACGTCTGCTTCATGCCCTCAGCCATGACAAAGGCCGTCCTTATGGGGTGAGTTCCTCTGTCCAGGGGCTGGGTTGGCTCCCCCAGAGAGAGCAAGGTCACCCGTGTCCTCCCCCCACCCCTGCCAGCTTCAGCGGCCCGAGGGCCTCGGGATGCCAGCTGCACACAGCCTCCTGACCTGGGCTGGGCTTCCCAGCTTCTGCAGGGAAAGCCTGGCCACTAAAAAGTGAAAAAGAGGCACCATAAGCCTCTTACCTTTACAAATCGCCCAGCCTGGGGACTGGGCTATGCCATGCTGTAGGGAGGGCTTGGGGCGCACCCTCGCCCCTTGGGAAGGAGCGACAAGCCCCAGCAGAGAGCTGACGACGACGGCAACGGCCGCCCTGAACGGCAGGCGGAGTTTGTAGTTCTGCCTGTAGTCACCAGCAGTGCCTCTGACACTGAGGGCACAGACATCACCCAGGCAGCAGCCCCTCCTACAGATGTTCACCTCACACTTTCCTGTCCACGGAACCCCGCCTCCCCCCCATGGAGCAGCGGGACTTGATCTCCTCGTCTGGTGTCACCTACTGTGTGTGCTCATCGTTCCCATCTGTGGAGGGCATTCCCTGTGAGGCTTGCCTGTCACTGTCCCCTGTCATGGTTTAGGTCTGGAAGCCCCACCCCAGATCCTCATAGCCCCTAGGCTAACTTTGGCAGGTGCCTGGACGGTGGGGCTTGGAGCCCACGTGGTTAGAAGGTGAGGTCTGGTTGGAGCAGGCGGCCCCTGGGGCTGCGACTGGCTTCTTGCTCCCCGTTCCCCACCCCCTCTCTTGCCTCTGCTTCCTGCACGCCATGCCCCGAGCAGTTCTCCTGTCAGGCTGTCTGCGATGCCGCCCTGCCTTGGAGCCAGCAGGCTCTGGGCAGGAATGTGAGCCAAAATTAACTGCCCTTCCCTAAATAGTGGGTCTTAGGGTTTTTGTCCCAGCAATGAGGGAAAGGACTGAGTACTGTAACCTGAAGTAAAATTCTGTTTGGGTGGCATAAACCATGTGACTTGCGAACTCAAACATACTTGGGTCATCCCTTATGTCCCCCATGGGCAGGAGTGTGTGTGTGTGTGTGTGTGTGTGTGTGTAAAGCAGTGACGGTCATGGTCTGTGCACACACAGGTGTGACCTGGCCAGGCTGGGGACTCTGCCATGGCCCCCCTGTGGCAGGCCATCTCTGTGGTTTTGAGCTGGATGATGGCTGTGACACATGGACTGAGCGCGTTTTGTCATCTTGCCAAGGCAAAGAGAGAAGGGGCTTTTCCCAGCTCCCATACCCTAGGGTTTCTGTTCTGAGGGTCAGGCTGGCGTTGTCGGGGACCTTCAGGGTCAGCCACGGGCCTATGCAACACAGCTGGATGGAGGGGACCTGCTAGGGACAGGCCGGGAGAGCTGCAGGTCCAAGCCCTGACCAAAGGGCCGCTCAGCAGCCCTCGGTATTGGCCTGGATTCAGCAGGGCCCGGTGAGAGAGAGCTGGGTTCTTAAGTGTGACAACATCTAAGTAGAAACATGGGACATGGGAATGTTGGCAGCTTGTTTACACAATTGTGGAAGCAGCTTTTGTTTGTTTGTTTTTTTGTTTTATTTTTTTTAAGGTTTTTTTTTTTTTTCAGTCTTATCCTTTTATTTCCATCTTTTGGCTTAGATTACGATGTTATTGACCAAATATCATAATCATATCATTTCATCCCTTGCTTTACAAACTTGGCATGTTTCTCCAGTTGCCCATCAGTTGAAACACTCTCTCAATAGCTGGGCGTGCAACAGTCTCTGCAAGTGGGCCTGAGCCCCTTGCTCCTCCTGGTCTCGTCACCACATAGCTGTCTTCATGCTTTTCCTCACCTCACCAGAAATACCAGATACTTTAAAAAATGTACACAAGCCCTTACTCTACCATACCTTTGCCCTTACTGTTTCTTTTGCCTAGAGTGAAAAATGAAAATAATACTAGAACAGTAACAAAATTATTCCCATAAGTTAAAACCCCAAATCTTCTGAGATTAACCTTAACCATTCATGCAGTGTTTACTTTGTCTTTACCTGAAAGAATACCTGTTAGGAAAAGAAATTATGCCAGTGTCTGTAGATAGATTGTTACCAATTGTTTGGTTTTTTTTTCATAATTTTATTGAGAAACAAATAGCAATGAGAGAGTTTCAAATCAAATTGGTAGGACAGTTTCAATAATTAACACATTGCATACATTCTTCCTAGTGGTTAATTGCTGTACAAGATGCAAACATGATATC
>NW_004524702.1:3482892-3492416 GCF_000260255.1 Octodon degus
CGCTTTTTCCACTGAGCCATCTCTCCAGCCCCAGAGCTGTTCATTTTAGAATGGATAACTTTGTGTGCTAGATGATCCTCACCCCCCAAACAAGTGGTCCAACTGTTGCAGGCAGCCGAGTTCAATAGAAATATTACAGGCAGTCAGACAGGGTCAGGCTCCCGAAAGAGATAACAAAAAGCAGACACCCTACAACTGTGGGAGGGAGGGATGCTCCTGCTGTGAGCCAGACCTAAGGAGCAGACAAATGCTGACCTCCCTAAAGACTGGCATCCAGGATGGCTCATTACTCAAGAAGAATTGTTGTCGGAAGGCCACCAGATAAGGTCCTGTTTTCCATTCCTGCCCACTTGCTACGTGACTCTCTGCCCCATTTGGTCCTGGACCTAATCAGTTTTACCTGAGCAATGGTGCTTGTAATCCCATTGGGTGACCATAGTTTTGTCCCACCCCACATTCACCTAAGCAAGTTCCCATTCTCTCCACCTCAGCCCCGCATGGTTTTGCCCTATAAAAATAACCTGAAGGAGACAGCTTCCTGAGCAACCCGCTCGGGACCCCTTCTCTCCCTCTCCGACAGAAGCTTTCCCTTGCAATAAAGTGTTACCCTCACCCTCCGTTTGTTCCTAAAATTCGCTCTCCGGCTTTAGCGAACACGAACTCACCCAGGGCAGGGCAGGAGTTTCACTTCCTTCTATCCCAGCCTCTCTATCACACGTATACGCAGGCTGCTTGAATTGTATGGTCCATGCTTAAATTAAAAACACCCCCCCTACCCTAAACAGACCCTGCAGAGAACAGCGGGATAGTGTATTTGAATTGAGGGAGAGAATTTTGAGGGGAGTTCATGGCAATGTGCCTTTTGCGCTAATACATTTTGAAAAATTAAACCTTCCTTTTATTTTTATATTTGTGTGTGTGTGTGTGTGTGTGTGTGTGTGCGCGCATGCTTTGTTTCTTATGCAGTTCAGGCTGGCCTTGAATTCATGTAGCCCAGGCTGACCTCAAACTTGTAGAAATCTTCCAGCCTCAGCCTCCTGAGTGCTGCGATTACAGGCATGTGCCACTCCACCCAGACGATTCACTGTACCTTTGATTACCCTGACAGTGAGCGGACATTTATGGTGAGTTGTGTCAATAAAAATATCTTGCTGTGTCCTCACCCACCTTACTACCTGGGTCTGGCACCATGTGACCCCTGTCTCTTTCTCACAGTCAAAATGACTGTGAAAGGCCACGCAGGACATGGAGGCAGCCGGGACAGCACTGCCGAAGTTCCTGAGGAAAGAGGACTCCAGGGCTGCTGTGGAAAGCGGCCAGGGCCTGAGGAGAGTGCTGGAAGCCGCGGGAGGATGCTGAGGGGGTCGTGGCCATGTGGCTTTTGTCTTAGTAAGCTTTTAAAGACTACCACAGGATTCACCACATATTTTGATCACTCTGCTCCTGCCCACAGCAGCTTCTTTCTGCCTCAGGCTCAGCTGGAAAGAGGCCTGGCTCAGGCCCGTTCCCTGGGGGTGAGGCTGGAGGTGTCCCTAGGGCAGGAAACTGTGGACCCAGAGCAGGTGGAGGGAAGTGGCCAGGCTGGGGACAGCGGAGCAGGTTGCAGGTGCCCGGGGGCCAGCGCAGGGTATGGGGACGTGGTTGAGGGCTGGGGCTGCGCAGCCACCATGATGCCCGGGTCCCTGCTCACCAGGAGCAGCAGAGCGAGGCTGGGTGATACAGCATACAGATGGCACCACGGAGGTGCCGCTGCCCCCGGGACAACCCTGGAATTTTGGTGCGATCCAAAGGTACCAGGGCACAGCGGTGCACGCCGGAAGTCCCCCGCACCAGGTGAGGCTGAAGCGGAAGGACTGCTTGAGCCCTGGAGGTCAACCTCGAGAACACAGAGCCTGTCCCAAACAAGAAAAGGAGGAAAGAAGAGCAAAGCACCTGTGATGACTGCGCCGACGCATGCATCCCTTAGGTAAAGGGGCCGCAAGTCATTTCTAATTGGATTGGGGCGGTTATGGTTCACGTACAGGTGTCACCCCAAAGCCCCATGCAGTCATGGGGCTGAGACTGATTATTGTGGGTTTCGATGCTGCACCTGCCCTGGCGCAGGTAATTTGCATTTCAATGTGAGGAGGAAAGAGGTGCTTGAGCTGCTGTTGCTCCTCCTTTTGCTCTCTTGCTCTTTGCCACTGCCTTGAAAGGCTGCGCCCTGCCATGTGCCACCCTGCCTTGGAGCCAGCCGAGTAGGGACTGAACCCTCCAGTAACTGTGAGCTGAATAAACCTTTCCTTCCCTCATTTTGAGTGTTGGGTATTTGTCCCAGCAATGAGAGAAGAGTAACTAGGACACAATTTGGTACCAGAGACATGGGGTCGTTGCTGTGGATAAACCTGACCATGTGGATTACAAGCTTTTGGGAAAGGTTTATGGGAAGAGATAGGAAAGGTTCAGAGATGTTGCCCACTTGCAAAGAGCTGGAACAGCTTGGCCGCTTCTGTGTGTGAGATTCTGGGCAGAGCTCAGAAGACCAGAAGGCTGATAGAAAGCCTGCCTGTGAAGAGCAGGCTGGGAGGTTTCTGCTGGGAAGGGCTGCATTGGCTGTGGGACTCCGGATGGTCTGTGCTGTGGCGTGGCAGACGGTCTGTCTGAATTTTGCTCGTGTCCAAAGACTTTGCCTGAGACTGAGTTTAAGCATGGCGGACTGATTGATCTTTCAAAAGAAATTTCAAAGCAGCCAAATACTGGGGTGATAGCCTGGCTATTATTGGGGGCTTTTAGCTAGATTTATGTTGAGAATCAAGAGCAAAGAGTCCAACAGGATGATTTAAAAAGTTGAGTTTGGCCAGAAAGGAAGCTTCAATAAAGCTGTGGACTGCAATAGAGCTGAGAGGATCTCCCTTGCTGGGAAGAAACCAGAGAAGAAAGGATGGCCTGAGGGCTCACAGGAGGAGGCAGATCTCCACCCCGGGCAGCCTCAGAACTGCAAAGGTCAGGGACTTTGCCTTGAAGGGGAAGCCGCAGAGCCCCACCTTCCAGAAGGGCAGCAGTGGCCACACCAGGTTCCAAAATGGTGCGTGCATGGAGAATGTGTTCCTCAGAACAAGGGTCAGAGTGCTCAGCCATCCGGGCACTCGACCCCTACAGCCAAGAGAGAGGAAAGGCTGGCTGCTGCTCCAGCTGCAGCAGACCTTGGCATCATCCACGTGGCAGTGGTTTTAGGTGCATACAGAATGCAGGAGTTCTGAGGTGAAGAAGGCTTCACCTCGATTTTGGAAGAAGGCCTGGGAGCCCAGGCAGGGTGCCCCTGGGAGGGCAGTGTGTGAAGCTGTGAGTGAGAAGCCTATTCTGTGGAAACCCCAGAAGTTTGAAGAAGCCAGGAACGTGGATCATCTGAGGGCAACTGCAAAGAGGGAATAAAGCCGGCCTAGGAGAGAAGCCACCGGAGCTACCACCAAGAGTGCCACGGGGCGGAGCCACACGGAGCTCAAGATTTGTTATAGATTGCTTTGGATGTTCCACAGGAAACTGTAGGACTTAATGTTTGCCCTACTGGATTTGGGACTTGTGTTGGTCCCAGTGCTTGGTGTCCTGCTTTGTACCTTTTGCAAAGGTAATTTTGCTTGACTTTTCATTTGTACTGGGGCTACAGTGAGAGTTTGCCTTGGATCTTGGAGGAGACTTGGGACTTGGACTTTTCAGCAGTGCTGAAACTGTTGGTGGCAACTATGGACTAGAATGTCTTTTGCATAAAGAGATGCACATGAGTCCTTGGGATGGGGCAGAATGTTGGGTTTTGCATACAGGTGTCCCCACAAAGCCGCATGCAGTTGTGGGGTTGGGGTTGGGGCAGCTTCTGGAATTTGAGATGAATTATTGTGAGTGTGGATACTGCACTTGTCCTGGGGCAGGTAATTTGCATTTCAATGTGAGGGAAGCCATTAGCTGCTTGAGCTGCTGCTACTCATTTTGCTCTCGGTCTTTTTTATTTTATTTTTTTAAATTTAGGACAGGGTCTACAGAGTGTCACTACATAGATCAGACTCGTAGCGATTCTTCTGTGTTCAGCCTCCCGAGCACTGGGATTACAGGCACACCACCATGCCCAGTCTCAGTAGCCATCTCCTTGCACCCTGGGGGTGGGGCCAGCACGGCAGGCCCAGAGATCTAACCCCAACACCCGCCCCCACCCCCGTGCTCTGCTGAAGCAGGAGCAGGTGCCTTAGTCTGCTGAGCTATCTGGCCAGCCCCCAATGCTCTCTTGCTCTTTGCCACCACTATGAAAGATTGTTCTCTGTCTTGGAGCCAGCTAAGTAGGAACTGAAACCTCCAGTAACTGAGCTAAATCAACCTTTCTTTCCCTCATTTTGAGTGTCATTTTTCCCAGCAATGAGAGAAGAGTAACTAAGACAGGTGCAAACAAGGAAAGGTGGATCCCCACAGAGAGCCCTGGGAACCTGGTGTGTGAGAAGATGGGGGGGGGGCAGCCACACCGACCCAGATTTTTTGTGGCTCCCAGCAGAGCGCCCAGCAGGTACAGGAGACACAGGCTTGCACAGGGAACCTGGGACGGGGCTCCCCCCAGCTGCCATACAACCCTGGGGCTGGAGGGAGTGAAGGGACACTGGGTGGTCAGATGACATGAGCCTAGGAGTTCTAGCTGGGAGACTTCCTGCTGGAGCTGGCATCTAAGCAATGCAGAGAAACCTCCAAATGATGTAGGGAGGGGGCCGGCGAGATGGCTCAGTGGAATAAGCACTTCCCTGGCAAGTGCAAGGGCCTGAATTCAATCCCTGGCTCCACCAAAAAAAGAAAAGACACAGGGAGAAAAACTGATCTCCCGCCTAAAAGGTACCTGGGATGAGCTTTGTGTTCTCTAAAAGCGAAGAATGAATTTTAGGAACAAACGGAGGAGGGGCCGGGGAGATGGCTCAGTGGAATAAGCGCTTCCCTGGCAAGCACAGGGCCTGAGTTCAATCCCTGCTTCCACCAGAAAAAAAAAAGGAACAAATGGAGGTATGAGCAGAATATATTTATTGAAGGAAAGAAAGCTCCTGTCCCAGAGAAGGGACAAGAAGGGGCCTGAGTGTGTAGTCCCCGGGAAGCTATCTCTTCCAGGGACTTTTATAGAGTAAAACCATGGGGTGAGGCAGGTCTAAGGTGATGGAGAAGACGTGGGAACTTGCTTAGGTGGGTATGAGGTCAACCAATGAGATTACAAGCACCATTGCTCAGGTAAAATTGATTAAGTCCAGGACCAAATGGGGAAGCGAGTCACGTAGCAAGGGGGCATGAATAGGGACAGGGTCTCTTCCTGGTGGGGGTTGGGCTAGTGACTCATTTGGGCCTTTCAAGGTGATTGATACCTATGTAGAATAGCAATCCCTGATGCCCATCCCTAGGGAAGGACGTAGCTGAGCTTCCTCTTTTTGTCTTGGTCTTGAGCTGTGCCCCAAATGGGGGTGCCTGTCTCTTCCCAGTTGGGAGAAGAGCCAACTTGCCTTCCATGATGTCTCCTTGAGGGCCCGGCCCTGCCCGGCTGCCTAGAATATTTCTATCTAATTCGGCGCCTACACCATAAGCACAAAGGGAGAATTGGGTCAGAGACGGACACTTAGTGCTCAGCCACAGCACGTGGGGGTCTCAGGTGAGCCAGGAGGCATGGTTTCCGGGGAGCACGCAAGGATCGTGCAGTGGTGACGCATGCCTTACCCAAGGTCAGGGGTCACCACCACGGATGATGGTGTTGGCTGGGCCAAGGGGCGTCAGTGGGAGCCACGACAGGGTCTCTACCCAGGGAACTGATGAAGTCAGATGTGCATGGGAGGCCAGGCATGGTGGCGCACACCTGTGATCCCAGCACTGGGAGGCTGAGGCAGGGGGACTGACTGCTGTGCGTTCAAGGCCAGCCTGAGATGCATAGTGAGACCTGGTCTCATTTGTTCATTTATTTATTTATTTTTGGTACCAGGATCAAACTCAGGACCTTGGGATTGCCAGGGAAGCGCTTGTGCCACTGAGCTATATCCCTGGCCTGAGACCTTGTCTTTAAAAAAAACAAGCGATCAAGGCCAGCCTGACCTACACAGCAAGACTCTGTCTCAAAGAGAAAAGGCAAGCAAGCCAGAAAGAGCCAGGTGCTGTGTGTGGACTTTAGCACCTGCAGGTGCCCCCAGCCCAGGGCCTTCCCCAACCCAACCCCTCCGGACGACTCTTAATCCCACAGGTGTAGGTATCTTACATAAAAACTGGCTTTTATTTAGTTAGCTTTTTGGTACTAGGAATTGAACCCAGGCTTTTTGCACTAAGCTAGATTATAAGCCCTATTAGTTTTTTAAAATATTTTTTTAATTTTGAGATAGGTCTCACGAAGTCATTAAGTTACTGAGCTCAGCGTCACCAAAGGAGCCCTCTGACTCAGCCGTGGGAGGCTCTGGACGGAGGAGCCTGAAACAGCCCAGGGGGCCAAAGTGTGCCTTCCACTGGGTGGGAGGGCGGACCTCTGGGAGGCTGAGAAGGGGACCCTGGGGGTGTGGGAGGTAAGTAGGCTTGGGGAGGAGAGGCCCTCTGCAGGGTTTCCCCAGCCCACAGGCGTACAAAGCCTCCCCCAGATCACAGTGAATGAGTCACTGAGCACCGGTGGGCAGCCAGAGCCAGTTAAGGGCAGCTGTGTGCAGCAGGCTTAGTCAAAGACATGTTTTTGTTTTTGTTTTTTTAAATCAACAGAAAGAAGGGCCAGCCAAATAGCTTAGTGGACTAAAGCGCCTACAAGCAGGCACAGGCGCCAGGGGTTCCATTCCTGGGCCTGCCGTGGGACCCCGCCCCTGGGGTACACTGACACAGCAATTGAGACGGGGCGTGGTGGTGCACCCCTGTAATCTCAGCTCTTGGGAGGCTGTAAACAGGCGGATCACTACGAGTCTGATCTAGTAGTGAGACCCTGAACATCCTGTAGACCCTTCCCTAAAATACAAAAACAAATAAAAAACCAGAAAGGAGAATCTATTTGGGACTCAAAAGGGAAGGGGACATTGGTGGAGAAAGGCAGGCAGAGCATGTGCTTGTCCACAGGGAGTGAGGGAGCGGTGGCCAGAGAGCTGCTGCCCGCCTGGAGTCTCCACATCCCCGAAACCACTGTCCTTCCTCCCAGGCACCTGTCCATTTCTCCTTTGTCGGGTGACACCACACATGGTGGCATGTGAGAAGAAATTCGAGCCAGAGGAGGTACACTAGAACCAGGTGTGAACCCTGGCTGTCACCACCCAGATGGACCACTCCAGTCTTTGCTCAGGGCCACCCTGCCTGGCCTCAGGGTCACAGAGCACAAGGCCGCTGATGGCAGGAAGGAGCTCAGATTAGCCAGAGCTCAGATTAGCCTCCCACAGGCAGGAAGGAGCTCAGATTAGCTCAGATTAGCCTCCTACACTGTGAGTGTCTAACCAAGCCTTCTCTTCCTGTTACCCTAAGCATCTTTAGTTAAAAATCAAAGTTATTTCTCAGCTCTGGAAAACAGGCAGGAAGATGGCAAGTCTAAACCCAACCAGAGTTTTAGTATCTTGGTGAGATCTTGTCTCACCAAGAAAGAAAAAAGGGCTGGGGCCATAGCTCAGGGTGAAAGTCCTGGGCTCAGTACCCAGTACCAGGAAAAAGTTCTTTCTTTTCCAAGTATATATCACAAAAAGTAGGGGGTTGTGCTGACTGGAAGGCCCTAGTGCACAGTAACTCGCGCAGGGGACTGGCAGACCCCTTCTCGCTGTAGGCCTTCCAAGACAAGCTTGCAGCAAGGTGCAAATTGAAACCTACTAATTCCTTTTTGGCCTTTTTTTTCTTTCTTTCTTTTTTTCTTTCTTTCTTTTTCTTTTTTTTTTTTTTTTTTTTTTAGGGAAGCGTCTACAGGGTGTTCAGGGTCTCACCACTAGATCGGACTTGTAGTGATCTGCTGGTTTACAGCCTCCCAAGAGCTGGGATTACAGGGGCGCGCCACCATGCTCCGTCTCAATTGCTGTCTCAGCACACCCCGGGGGCAGGGCCTGTAGGAGTGGGGTGGCACAGCGAGCAGCTGGGGGACTGAACCCCCAGCCCCTGCGCCTTCGCTTTAATCCCCTGAGCTATTTGGACAGCCTTGAAACCTACTGATTCCTGCATAGACAATGAGCTGCCACTGGGGGATGGGCATGGGCCTGAGGCTGGAGATTCAGGCATGGTAAAACAGCTGGGCCCAGGCCAGACCTGCCAATCAGGGACCCAGGACACAGGCTCTGATCCGCTTCCAACCCCGGCACCAATCAGAAAATGTGATTTTCAGTTCTTCCAGGGGGAGATCAAGCAGGGTTTTGATAGGTTGGCAGGAGGTGTAAAACAGTGGCCTTCGCCCTAGGCCAGGGCCTTCTTTCTCAGTGGTTTTGCCCTGCATGCAGTGTAAATTCCCCTTCCCACTCTGCAGAGACTTCCTTTCCCTTGTTTCTTACCTGTAACACTGTTAATAAACGCATAACCCTGCTACTTCCTTTCCTATTCAATTCTACCTTCAGGATACTGAGAGTCTGGAAGGGACCCTTGAGGAACCCACCGCACCCCAGTACCCTCCTGGTTCTGCTCCCTGGAACACTAACTTTCTCACCTGGTCACCCAGTCCCCTCCCAGGCATAGGAAGAGGCTGTTGGAGGGTTTACCACAGAGCCCCGGCCCTTTGTGGTTGGGTCTCCGGGCCCCACGAAAGTCCAGCCCCTTCTGTACACAACTCTCCACCTCTCTTTCCTCGCCCTGGAACAGGCCCGGGTGGCGTGCCGGACAGTGGGGTGTCCCCGACTGGGCTGGGGATTTCCCGGGATGATGAGCTGGGGATTTCCCCGGATGATGACGCATTTCCCGGCAGACTCCCAGAGCCGGGAAGACGCAGGTGTTTGCCGGGAAAGTGGATTGAGCTGTGCAAGGGCAGGGCACACTCGGTTCACAGGCCTCCTCTTTCCGGAAGGCCCCGGCAGCCGCTGCAGTGTGGCTGTCTCTGCAGGATGTAGGACACCGGTGGTGAAGGAGCCGGACATCAGAGGAGACAGGCAGAGCCTGTCAGGTTCCCAGGCGCCCCACAAGCCAGCGGCGCCAGCCTCCTGGGGAGAGGGCACTTTGGCTGTTCCCCGGAGGGTTTGGGCTTCCCTCTGTTACTACCCTGCGGTCTAGATGCTTTGGCGACTCCGGTGACACCTGCTCACGCACGAGGAGTGGCCCAGAACAGCCCAGTGCCTCCCGACTGTTCGCCGTGGACAGAGTGGAAAGGCCCGGTTCCCGGCAGCCCCAGTTCCTTCAAATGGGGTGTGCCACTGAGCGGGTCTGGGGAACAATACACCCCAATGTCATGTCCCAGTTGCTGCTGTTGCACTTTATATTCTTGCTGGTGCCTGCCACTGTATGAGAGGCCGGCACTTCAGAACTCATAGGTTCACTCAAGATGCAAGGTGACATTTATTGTCATCTTTTGCCCTGTTTGTTTGTTTGGCAGAACCGGGGATTGAACTCAGGCCCTCGTGCTTGCCAGG
>NW_004524702.1:3493366-3494296 GCF_000260255.1 Octodon degus
TTTTTGGTGGAACCAGGGATTGAACTCACAGCCTTGCACTTGCCAGGGAAGCACTTATTTTATTGAGCCATCTCCCTAGCCCCAAAAATGGCAGAAGGATTTTTTTTGGGGGGAGGGCTGGCTCAGAATGCCTTCAGGGCAGATGTGGCTGGCTGGAGTGGTGGGGATCAAACCACAGCAACCTGAGGCTGACTGCTTTGTTGAAGCAGCCACTTAAACAGCTGCGCTAAGGGCAGCCCCGCCTGGCTTTCGTGCCTTGACATGTGGACCAGGAAGCAGAGCAGGAACCTGGTAAAGGAGGAGGGTGGGGACAGCATGAATGCCAGGCAGTACTGCTCTGCTTTGGGGTTTGGAAGTTGGCTGCGGATCTGATAGCAAGACAGGAGTCTTGGGAGCCAGCACCTCTGAGAGACGGGGATGGCAGCGGCAGGCGGACAGGCAGGAGCCAAGCTTTCTATCAAAAAATGCAAAGCTCAGACAAGCTGCATGATCTCAGAGTGACTCAGAGAGGAGAGAGGAAGGCAGCAGGCAGAAGGGAAGTTTCTGCTTGCAGAAGAGGGATAGGAGCTAGGGAGTGGCAGAGCCAGCTGGGGAAAGGAGCAGGGCCTTCAGAGACAAGATCCCAGGAGCACAGGACCCGTGTGCAGGGCGGCTGGAACTCCCTCGAGATGTGGAGGGCAGAAGAGAAGAGTGGCGTCCAGAGACGTGGGCCCTCGCCATTTCCCTTTGCGGCCTAGCCACGCCTCAGACACGGAGCGCACTTTCGCTGTTGCTTTCCCCTCCCTTTTCTCCTTGTTCGGCTCCAGTCCTCTCTGCAGAGCTTCCCCCCACACCCATTCACCGCGCACTTTTCCAACTTTTGGCGCTGTTACTGGCTTGTCTCATCCAGTTCTTTGTTTGAGGCAAGAAGGAGCCAGACTACTTCTGACC
>NW_004524702.1:3495771-3496895 GCF_000260255.1 Octodon degus
TCCTTCCTTCCTCCCCCCTCCTGAGCTTCCTTTCCCATTTGAACACGTTCTTCCTATGTCCAGTATCTACCACATTTCGGTCCTTATTTACGCTTCTCACCCGAGGACCCTGCGGTGTTTGAACATGCGCGCCCAGTTTACTTCACTTCACAGTATGGACCCAAGGTGCACCCATTTACCTGGAGTTGTCTCAGATTTATCCTCATTTATGGCAGGGTCGTATTCCATTACATTTTTAAAAACCCACATCTCCTTACTCATTCATTGTTTGATGAACACTCAGGTTGTTTCGGAGACATAGCTGTTACCGCTGTGCTGCTGTGAACGGGGCGTGCGTGTGCCCTTGTGGTCTGATGCTTGTAACTCTTTTGGGAAGACCCCACAGAGAGGAGTAGCTGGGTTGAATGGGGCCTTTAGTCCGACTTTTCTGAGGAATCTCCACACTGATTTGCACAGTGCTTGCACCAGTCTGCATGCGCATCAGTGGTGGAGAAGCGTTCCTTTTCCCTGCAGCCTCACCAGCATTTGCTTAGGGTTGATTTCTTAATAGTATTCTTTCCGGAGTGAGGTGGAATCTCAGTGGTTTTTTTTTTTAATTTTTTTTTCAGTGTTGTTTTAATTTGCATCTCTCTAGTGGCCGGTGATGTTGAACATTCTTTCATGTATTTATTTGCTGTTTGCTGCTTTTCTTCATCTAAGATGTGTCTGTTACTTTTTATTTATTTATTTAAAGAAAGTTTTGTTTTGTTTTTTTGTAGAACCAGGGATTGAACTCAGGATCTTGCGCTTTCCAGGCAATTGCTTATTCTACTAAACTATTTCCCCAGACCAGATGTGTCTGTTACTTCAGACGCCCTTTTTTGGATTGCATCTTTAAATTTGGCAGTGGGGATATCTGATCTTTTAGTTCTGTATAGGTTCTAGGTATTAGTCTTTTTTTCTTCCATAATTTTATTGAGAGACAAATAGCAATGAGACAGTTTCAAATCAAATTGGTGTTAATTCAATAATGAACACATTGCATACTCTCTTCCTAGTGGTTATTTGCTGTACAAGATGCAGACATGATATCCTATTTACAAACACTATTACAACAAATCCCTCTGTTCATTAAGAGAATGTAA
>NW_004524702.1:3498172-3502448 GCF_000260255.1 Octodon degus
AACCAGGGATTGAACTCAGGCCCTTGCACTTGCCAGGGAAGCGCTTATTCCACTGAGCCATCTCCCCAGCCCCTTATACCTATGTCTTTAAGTGGTCTACTGATCCTATTTCCAGTAGATTTAGTGCTTCTGTTTTATGTATGTTTTAAAAAATCTTTTATTTATTTTTTTATTTTGGTACAAGGTGTTGCTGTGCAGCTTGGACTCCTAGTGATCCTCCTGTCTCAGCCTCGCTGGCGCTGGGATTAAAGGCATGCAACACCATGCCTGGTTCTAGGGCTGGCAAGGCATGTGCCACTGGGGATCAAATCTAGGTCCTTGTGCTTGCCAGGCAGGCACTTGGCCTGCTGAGCTATCTCCTCAGCCCCTAGTGTCTCTGTTTTAATATTTTAGATCTTTGATCCGGTTTGATTTCAATTTAGCAGCTGACAAGAGATACAGGTCTAGTTTTAGTTTTTGCATTGGGAAAGCCAGTTTTTCCAGTACCATTTATTAACAAGGCTTTCTTTTTTAAGTGAAGTTGTTTTTCTCCTTTGTCAAAGATAAGATGACTTAGTGTGTCTGGGGTTGTTTTTACAGCTTCTAATCTGTACCATTGATCCTAAGGTCTCTTTTTTTTTTTTTTGTGGCACTGGGGATTGAACTGAGGGCCTTGCGCTTGCTAGGCAAGCGCTTATTGTGCTGAGCTATTTCCCCAGCCCCAAGGTCTTTTTGTGTGTGTGCGCCAGTACCATAGTTTTGTTTTGTTTGGGTCACAAAAATTTCAAGTCAGGGATTGTAATCCCCTCTACCTTGCTTGATTTTGTTATCCTAGATCTCTTCTGGTTCTAAAAGATTTTAGGGGCCAGGGAAATGGCTCAGTGGAATAAGCGCTTCCCTGGCAATCACAAGTGTCTGAGTTCAATCCCCGGTTCTGCCAAAAAAAAAAAAAAAAAAGATTTTAGGGGCCAGGGAAATGGCTCAGTGGAATAAGCGCTTCCCTGGCAATCACAAGTGTCTGAGTTCAATCCCCGGTTCTGCCAAAAAAAAAAAAAAAAAAGAACTTTAAGGTTGTCTTCTCTAGTTCTATGAGGTATACTGTTGGTATTTTGAGTGGGGTTGCCTTAAATCTGTATAACTATTTTGGGAGTATGGCCATTTTCACTATGTTGGTTCTTTTTACCAAACTAAGATATTGTAGGAGACACTTCCTGGACCTCGTCTCGGTCCAAGAAGCCAATATTTATAATCCCAAAGTTATGTTATTGGAATCCCATCAAGTTGATTCCAATCTACCACTTTCAATGCAACCCACGGCGAAAATAAAGACACTAAATTATACTTTCAATCATTGGGGAGTCAAGGGGCTCTAAGTCCAGCCATGAAGATGGCTTTCTGGCACCAAGAGAGTGACCCAGGGCTTCACCCAGTTTTTATTTGGGGGGGGAGTGGCTTGAGGAGGGTTGACTGAGAATTGTGGGAAGTAGGGGATCACTGTGAGCTGAGCTGGGTGGCGGCCCACACTTACCTAAGGCCAGGTGATAAACAGAAGTCCTGGCCAGCTCTGTACTAGGAAATAGGGTCAGGCTCAGTCAGAGGGAGACAGCCGCTCTTCTTTCAAGGAGAGCTGCTCAGGTGGGCCTCCGCAAGATAGCTTTTCTTTCTTTTTTAAAAAAAATTTTTAAAATTTATTTATTTATTTGACACAGGGTCTCACTATGCAGCTTGGACTCATAGTGACCCTCCTGTTTTAGCCTCCCCAGGGCTGGGCCTACAGGTGGGTGCCACGATGCCATTTCAGTGGCTGACATGGAACGGCATATGGTACCGGGGGTTGAACCCAGGTCCTGCACTTGCCAGGCAGGGACTTAGACCGCTGAGATATTTCCCCCGCCCTCCATGTTCTGATCTCCTTTTCCAGGGTACCATAGTTTTTGATATAGTGGTCTTTTACTTCCTTCATTAGATTGGTTCCTAAGTATTTCTCTTCTTCTCCTTCTCCTTCCCCTGCTCCTTTTTCTTTTAGATGCTGTTATGAAAAATGTGGTTTACTTAATTTCTCCCTCTGTGAGTTTAATGTTTGTGTACAGGAAGTCTACTGATTCTTGAGTGTTGACTTGTATCCAGCCACCTCACTGAATTTGGTTATTAATTCTAGGGGTCTTTTGGTGGAGTTTTGAGGGTCTTCTGTGTAGAATATCATGTCATCTGCAAATAATTTAACTTCTTCCTTTCCTGTAGTTATTCCTTTTGTTTCCTTTTTTTTTGTATTTAGTACAGGGTCTACAGGTTCTCACTACACAGATTGGACTCACAGTGATCCTCCTGTTTTCAGTCTCCCAAGTGCTAGGATTACAGCCTTGTGTCGCCACACCCAGTCTCAAGTGCCCTCTCAGCTTGCCTTCTCCCAGGGGGTGGCAAAGCACGCCGGGGATCAAACCCCCATCCCTGCATCCGTTAAGCATGCACTTTAATCCTCTGAGCTATCTGGCTAGCCCTGTTTCCCTCTCTGTCTAATTGTTCTGGATAATGTTTCCAGAACCATATGGAACGGGAGTGGGGACAATGGGTGTCCTTCTCTGGAGGAAAGCCCATTGTTTTCTGTGCTTATTTGTAATAAATTGATAATTTTAAATACCCATGGTGCTCGTGGCCAAGAAATAGCAGAAGCACTGTAAGAAGCTCACAGACAGATCTCCCCCATGCTTGAACACTGAAGTGTGGTTACTGAGACCTCACAGTGTCTGTCACACCTCTCTGATGTGTCACACTCTGTTCTGTGCGCTGAGCACCTAGAAATGGAGACAACGCCTGGTGCCAAGCCTAGACGATGATTCTAAGCTGCGCCCCACTGACACTAAAGCAGCCTGAGGAGGCCGAGGCCGTGCACCCCCATCCCTACCTCATCTTCTTAGTCCTCTTTCCTCTTTGAGACAGGGTCTCCCCATTTAGTTCAGCCTGCTTTGAACTCACTCTGTAGCCCAGGTGGGCCTCAAGCTCCTAGTGACCCTCCTGCCTCAGCCTCCTGAGTGCTGGGGGGATAGGCATGTGCCACCGCTCTCATTTTGGTCTTATTCTGGCCTGCGCTTCTCTCCAGGGTGGGGACTTCGCAGGGAGAAAGCTCCTCCCTGGCTGCGGCTGGCACGGGAGGGACGTCCGGGCCCCACTCAGATGACAGTTCCTGCTTGCGCAGCATTTCTGTGGTCCTCATCTTTGCCCCCAGTGATACCGGTTCTTACTCTCTCTCACTTCGTAGCCTGTCATTATCCCACTCTGTGAGAGTCCTGGGGAAGGAGAGGGAGCTGGTTTAGGGAAAAGAAATCGCTCTGAGCCACAGTGCCCCTTTCTTCTGGTGCTGGGGGTGGGACCCAGGGCCCACGCAGTAGCTTTCTGTTTTGAGACAGGGTTTCTCTTTGTTGCCTTGTAAGATCCTCCTGCCTCAGTCTCCCGAGTACTGGGCTGATGGACCGCACCACCGTGCTTGGACACCTTGCTGCTGTAACAGCTGCGTAGCGCTTACTGGGGCGGAAGCCCCATCGTTTATTTAACTATTGGGAATTTTTTTTTTTAATTTTATTTATTTATTTATGTGTGTGTGTGTGTGTGTGTGTGTGTGTGTGTGTGTATGTGTGTGTGTGGCCAGCTCAGCCCACCAGGGGGCGGGCTGGCTGGCATGTGGTGCTGGGGACTGAACCGTGGTCCCTGTGCTTTGTTAAGTTTGTTCTAAGTAGGTGCTTTAGACCACTGAGCCATCTCACCAGCCCCAACTATTGGGAATTTAAGTTACATTCAAGCTGTTTCCCATTAATCTGATGTGTTTGGATAACACTTGCCCATAAATCCCAACCTGTTTTTTTTCCCCCTAGTTTCTTGCATTAAACGTAGGGATCCTCTTAGGTCAAAGGTTATAAAGATATTTATTTATGTATTTATTTATTTGCGGAACCGGGGATTGAGCTCAGGCCCTTGCGCTTGCCAGGGAAGCGCTTATTCCACTGAGCCATCTCCCCGGCCCCTGTAAAGATATTTAAACCTTGGAGCATGAAAAGCAACATGGTCTGGTGACAGGGCTTATCCCTTGTGGTCTCGTTTGGCACGCGGGTGGGGGTGGGGGGACACTCTTCCTTTGCAGCCAGGGAGAGCCGGACACAGCCAACTGATTGAGGGCGGAGGTGATAATTCTGGGTTCTGGTTCAGGAAGGGTCACACCAGTTTCCCCAGAACTCTATATTAGAGCTGTGTTTTCCAAACAATCCAGACTCTCTCTCTCTCTCTCTCTCTCTCTCTCTCTCTCTCT
>NW_004524702.1:3502548-3508001 GCF_000260255.1 Octodon degus
AAGAGAACACAAAATAAGAAAAGACATTAAAAATGATACAGAATTTCAAAACAAGATGATGGAAAATCGGGTCGGCAAGATGGCTCAGTGGACTAAGTGCCTGCTTAGGCAAGTGCAGGGTCTGGGGTTCAGTCCCCGGCACCACATGCCGTGCTGGCCCTGCCCCTGGGCACACTGAGTAGGCCGCTGAGTTCAGGCCTGGTGGCACATATCTGTGATCTCAGCGCTTGGGAGCCTGAAAACGGGAGGATCACTACAGGTCTGAGCTCCTAGTGCGATGCTGTACCAAATACATTGGAAAATAAACGATGATAGGGAATTGAAGCTAGTCCTTGGGCTTGCCAGGCTGGTGCTTAGACCGCTGAGCTATTCCGAGGCCCCCAAGATGGTAGGAAATCAACAATGGTTCTTATGTTGCATAGTGCTATCTTCAAACCATTTGCTTAGATTATCAAATATAAACATGTAAAATTGGTTAAAAATTAAGCATTAACTATTCCTTACAATAAACCAATAGAGGGCTGGTGAGATGGCTCAGTGGTCTAAAGCACCTACTTAGAACAAGCTTAGTTAAAGCACAGGGACCGCAGTTCGATCCCCCAGCACCACATGCCAGCCAGCCCCGCCCCCAGGTGGGCTGAGCTGGCCCCCCCCACACAAATAAATAAATAATAATAATAATTTTTTAAAATAAACCAATAGAAATTTGTAATTATCTATATAATCTATATATAGATACGGGGACACACACACACACACACACACACACAAGATAGCTAAGATAATTGTTCTGTGTTTTGAGCTATGTTCTCAAAAAAAAAAAAAAAGGAGAGATAGGGTCTCGTTATCTAGTCCAGGTTGACCTCTAATGCATTGCAATCTTCCTGCCTCAGCCTTCCAAGTGCTAGGATTACAGACGTGAGCCACCATGCCTGGCCAGCTTGTATATCTAAAGTCCAAGGTGCAAGCATATTTGGAATCGAGGACTGTTCACTTTATTGTCCACTGTGTCAGCCGAAGTGTGGCAAATGACCTAATGCAACTGAGGAGTCAAATTTTAAATTTAATTTTAATGAGGTTTAAAAACCAATATTTATAAACATCATTATGATAAAATGTGTAAGTGTGTTTGGGGGGCCGGGGAGAAGGCTCAGTGGAATAAGCGCTTCCCTGGCAAGCGCAAGGAACTGAGTTCAATCCCCGGTTCCGCCAAAAAAAAAAAAAAAAGTGTTTGGAACAGTGGGGGTGTGGGAATCTTTTTTAAGTTTCATGAAACTGAAATAGATATCAGTATATCTGGTGAAATTCAGCAACCACACTGAGACATCATGTGAATGCAAACTATACACTGGATTTCAAAGGCAGTACTAAAAAGAGAAGAATGTGAGTTGTATCTTTAGTAAATAGTCCATGTTCACCATGTGTTATCATAATATATCTATATCTATATCTATATCTATATATACTGAGGATCAAACTCAGGACCTTATGATTGCTAAGCAGGTGCTTATGCTGCTCAGCTATCTCCCCGGCCCTATTATAATAATATTTTTATATACAGGGATTAAATAGAATGTTATTGCTTTCTTTTTTTAAAAAATAACATTTTATTTTAGAGGAGTTTTAAATTTGTGGGAGGATTGCAAGGTATGGAGAGGCTCCCTGCCTTTGGTGCCCACAGCCCGTTGCTGACATCCTGACATCAGCACGGTGCATCTGCCACAGTCTGTGGCCAGCGCGGATGCAGCAGTGTGGACCAAAGCCCAGACCCGGTTCCACTTTCCACCATGTCTTCTGTGTCCCAGGGTCCTGCCCCAGTGTCTCCACTTCACTAACCTGTTGAGCAAGGGTGGCAGCGCTGAGCAGGTTCTAGAATCAATCAATTAGATTTTCTGTACTAACTTAGGAGTCTGCCACAGACCTAAGGGACTTGCCTGCAGAGCCAGTGGCCAGCATGCAGAAACAGAACTCTCCGTGCCAACAGTCACGGTGGAGCCCTCTAGTGCTCTGTCACACTGTGAAGTCTCTGAAAGGAAGATAACAGGGCGGCTGCGGGCTGCCTCAGCTTTCAAGGGCAAATACTGCCAACCTTGGAGAGCAAACCGTTCTCTGATTAAGCAAAGAATGTCTTTGTTCTGCTTTCTCACGGCCTCGCTTGTTTTCACAACCCTTCGCTCCAGCTGTTACCTGCACACCCCCTCCCATGTTAAGAAACCAATAAATACTGGCCAGTCCAGAGAAGTCTGTCTTAGTCACAAAAGCTCTGACCTTCCTGGACCCCTTCAAATCATTCTGCATTGTCTCTTTTATCCTTTGCCATATGCTCATGTATAAGATCAGAAGGCTAATCAGCTCCCACTAGTAGAGCTCTTGCCTGTTATGGTGAGGTCCTGGATTTGACCTCTAGCACTACGTTCGGTTATCATGACTTCTGGGGTGCCCTTGGCTGTGACAGGCTCTCAAACTTTGCTGGACTTCAGTGACCTCGATCATTGCAAGAGGTGCTGAGCAGGTGTTTTGTAGTGTGCCCCCTACTTTCAATTCACCTGATTATTTTTCTCAGAACTCGGGATTAGGCTCTAGGGGAGAAGCCCACAAGGGTAACTTGCTTGCGTCATACTCAGTGTGGGCAACCTGTGCTGCCAGCAGGGTGTGTCCTGGAGTGCCAGAGTTGCAGGTATGAGCTACCATGCCCGGCCTTGTGCAGGGCTTCCAGGTTTTCTTCTCAGGGGCCTGCTAGAAATCCAGTCACGTCTGCCACATGCGTTGTATTTCCACGGGACAACTCTTGTCTAAGGGAATTTGGCACTTAGGAAAGTCTTAACTCTGGGGCAGCGAGAAGCTCTAGCCCCTGGGGAGCATAAATCTTGTATTTGGTCAGTTTCCCCTCCTTGTTTTCCCTGCTGGGAAGTCCAGTGGACCACTTCACTACAAGCAGTTTAGTATCCTGAGATTCCTTTTGAACATAAGCACTTGGCGTCCAGGTTTCTGCATTGTCCCTGCTCAGCAATTAGCCTTTGTTTGTCTTCCTGAATTGTGCATACTTTTGTTAAGCCACTGTGAGCCCCAGGTGGAATGGGCAGATTTAGAGGGTAACACCTGTGATGACTCAGCCGCGTGCACATGTGAGCGTGTGTGCGCATGCATGTGTGCGCATGCACATGCGTGTCCCTGCCAGTAGCTGTTGCCTGTGGCTCTCCTTCAGTGGGTCAGTCTTGGGCTATGGGGAGGCACTGCCCAAGAATCCCCCTCCTCTCGCAGCCTGTAGCGGGTTGCTGCTGCTGGTGAGGTGTGTGAGGCTGTGGGTCTTGGCCACCCGCCCTGGGCAGCAGGCAGAGAGCTCTGCAGTGCCACATGTACCTGGGGACAGGTCGGAGCCGCCTGCCCAGCCCGGCGCCTGCAAGGGTGTCCTTCAGAAATCACTGCACCCAGAGCTCACCTCCACACTGCTTCTGGGGAATGTAGTGGAGACAGCAGTGATCCCCTTATTTTTAAATACATTTCATTTTTTTTTTAAAGTGGCGCTATGGGTACACTCAGGGAATTAGAGCTGACTTCCTTCAGCTTACTAAGTAAAAAACAAGATAAAGCCAGAACTGTTTCCTTTGACGTGGGAAAGAGTGCTAACAGCAGGGAAGGGGGCACTCTGAGACCAGAGATGTCACCTCACATTTCCTAGGGACACGCATGCTGGCCTCAAGACCTTCTGCAGGGTCGGGACCATCCCAGAGGACGAGAGTGGCTTCTCTTTTCCTCCCTGCTGCCCTTTCAAGCGGCACAGGCAGGACCTAAGGTCAGTACAGTGGGGCAGCCCTACCAAAATAACAGTCCTGTGCGCCCTGCCCCGGGGCCACCCGAGACCCATGCGGGGAGAAGGAGGCCCCGGGTGGTGCTGAGGACCCAAGAGCACAGGGAAGAACCGGGTCAGGCTGCGTCTGCAGGTGGGGTGTGTGCTCCAGCCAGGTCCACTGCCCAGAGCGCAGCGTCCTGCAGAAGAGCCCACAGCAGCGCCACCAGGGCTCTGGGAGCCGCTGGGCTAAGACCTAGCCAGTCTTGGGGATGCAGCCTGAGCATCCTGCCCGCGCCCCCTTTTGGCGGGACTTCCGCTCCGTGGGCACAGCATGGGCTGGCTTTGCTGGGGCTTCACAGCCTATGCCTGCGCCATCCGCCACCTCACCCCCTACCCCAAAGGATGGGGAGGGCGTGTTCCCAAAGCCTCCATTCTGATCTAGTGCGCCTGCGCACTCTGCAGTCCACCCTTTTTCCTGTTTGAACCTGGATGGTGGCAGAGATTGGGGTGGGAGGTGGAGTCAGCAAACTGCACCCACAGCCTGCAGGTCCGTTTTGGCACAGCCTAAGCCCTATGGTGATTTTTATGTTTGCAATGGTTGAGAAAAAAGCAAAAGATAATTCATGACTTGTGAAATGTACATGAAATTCAAATTTTGCTGTCCCTGAACAAAGCTTCCCTAGAGCTCAGCCCTGGTAGGAGTCACAGCTCCTTTCCAGCAGTGGCTGAGGTGGGACAGAGACCTCAGGCCCACAGGGCTGACACCCAGCCGGGCTGGTGCCCGTACACGCAGCTCTGGGATGCGGAGGCAGGAGGATCACAGCTTGAGCATGCGTGTACATGCGCGCGTACACACACACACACACACACACACACACACACACACGCAGCGGAGCTGAGAACAGCGCCGCCCAGCCCTCTACAGAGCAAGTGCGCAGCCTGCGCATTCCGGTGGTGGCGGTATCATCCCAAGACTCCACGTGGGAAGTCGAGGGACCTGGCACCCGAGGTGGGGTGCTGCCCCCGTGTCCACCTCCCAAAGTGTTGGAGGGAGCCTGTGGGCTCCTGGCAGCCGCTCCTCCAGGAAATTCAGCTCTGCCCTGCGCACAGGAGGACGGGCTTGCGCACAGTCAGATTCTCAGGCTCTGGAGACAGCGGGGCAGGGGGAAGAGGGAGAGGTCCTCGGGGACAGAGACAGAAAGGCAGAGGGATAGAGAGGGAGGGAAAGAGAGAAGGAGGGAGGGAGGGAAGGAGAGAGTGATTCTCTCTCTGATCGGTTAATTTTTATTTTGGAATAATGTAATTTAATAGATAGTTCCTGTTTCCCTGAGTAAAGCTGCACCTAGCTAGATTAGATCTGGTTTACGCAGGAAAAACAATAAAGCCCAAGCCCAAGCGAAGGGCGGTGGGAAAATCCACAGTTCTTCCTTTGGAAGCCACAGGCCTGTATTCTGCATCTGACTCTTTGTGAGCCTGGGCGGCCCACGGTGGCTTCAGGGAGGGAGCGGCAGCCTCTGGCGCCCCGTCTGGTCCTAAACGGTAAAGCCCGGGGCATCATGGCCTCACGAGGGAGCTGCAGGGCCTGGATGCCCGCTCCAGCGCGCAGTGGGGCGACGGCCCACGCTAGTTCCGCTGCCTCCTTGCCTTGTGCAGAGCCTGAGGG
>NW_004524702.1:3508336-3516869 GCF_000260255.1 Octodon degus
GCTCAGCCCACCAGGGGGCAGGGCTGGCCGGCATGTGGTGCTGGGGGACGGAACCGCAGTCCCTGTGCTTTGCTCAGCCTGCTCCAGGAAGGTGTTCCAGACCACCGAGCCATCCCATCAGCCCCGAGAAGTCATTTTAAAACTGTGAACTATTTCACTCTTCTCATTGGCCTCACTGGCTTGGCCAAACTCTTCATAGCCTTGGCCCCTCGGGTGGAGAAACACCACAATCCTAGCAAGTCCGCAGGCCTTGCGAGCACACAGCCAGCTTGGCTGGGGGAGGGGTGACACTGGACATCCCCAGAGCTTGAAAACCCTCTTTCCCATTTGTCCACTGCCCCTCCACATGTGAACAGAAAGCTCAGTGGCCTTGTGCTCTCGGCCCACTTGATGGAGTATCACCAAGGGTGCCTGAGTAGTGGGCGCCTACCGTGTGGACCTGGAGGGTGGGGAGGGGCCCCGACCATGAAGCAGAGGATCTGGGGGGCAGGGCCTCCTTGCTCAGTCCTGCGCCCTCAGTCTGGGGGAAGTGAGGGGCGCTCTGCCATGGTCAGTTTTGTGAGGTGGGGGCCACACAACATTGGGACAGCCTGGGATCTGGTCTCAGGCCAGCACCAGTCCGCTGGTGGCCTCAGAAAAATCCCTTCTCTTATAAATACTGGAAGCTGGAACTGTGGTGGAAAAGGAAAGCTGGTGGGCAGGGCTGGTTCTGCCTCAGTGAGTTCTGGACACCCAGAGGTGAGAGCCACCAGCCAGCTCTCCCCAGGGGCAGCAAAGGCCTGGAGTGCCACACTGTAGCTGGGTAGAAAGTTGCAGCTCCGGCTGACCCCAAGAGCCCCATGTGGTCCTGGCCACCCCTGCCCCATGATGGAGCAAGGCGAGGTCCCTGAGGGTTGTTGCAGGTGCCCTCTCCACACTTGCCCAGCCTGTCTCTGGAGGGCATGGCCCAGTGACAGAGAAGCTGCCGGGAGGTTGGCAGCCCTTCCACCATCAGCATGGCCAATGGCTGACCAGCCTGGCCTCCAGATGAGATGGTGAGGTCACACTACATGCCAGAGGCTCCCATGGGGCCTGTGAGCCACTCCACCCTAGACCAGACCCTGCTTTGCTCCTTCCGGCCAAGCCTGCTGCCTGGGCTCCCCTCTCCTGAGAGTGTGCCTCTCTGCATGGAGCTGGGAGACTCTTCAGCTTGGGCTTGCCTCTGGGAACCAACCCTCCTGTTCCATTAGAGTGACACCATGCACTGGTGGTGGCGTGGTGCACAGTCCCTGTGCTCAGTTTTCCCCCCTCTGGCCAGGTCTCCCTCCCATCTGGGACCTCTGTGGGCTCCATCTGTACCTGCCTCCAGCCTCAGGGGCACCCCTGACTGTGGCTTTTCTCTGACCAGATGCAGCTGTGATGGCTCGCTGGACAGTAATATCCTTCCTGCTTATTGAATCTCAGAATTCATTTTCATACCGAAGATATCAAATAAACTCAAACAATACATGCAGGTCTGTGGCTGAGACTCTGGGAGATGAATCACATTGTTCGGGCTCCAGAGTGTGTGCTGTGACTTATTGGCTGCATCTGAAGCCTCAGATAAGGGAGCAGGACGCTTCTGCCAGGTAGGGTGGAGGCTGCACCTGGCTTGGATGCAGCCTGGAGCTGCAGACAGGACGGGCAGGGGCAGGTGCTCTCCCTCTCTTCTCCCTATCCACTGAGTCCCTGGCGCTTTGCAGGTCTCAGTATCCCAAGGGGCTGCAATCTGAACCATGCATGAAAAACACAACCTTTATATCCCCTTCAGCACAAGAAGCCTGCTGAGGAATCGTGAGCGGAGTAGGCAGGTCACTCCCAGGGGTCAGACTGTGCAGTCTATGCTTCTGTACACCCGTCAGTACGTAAGTGTCCATCGGTGAACATCCACCACGGTTCCTTGTGGGCGCTACACCCCTGCTGATCCGATTCCTTTGTTTTGTGTTGGGTGGTTTCCAATTTTTTTTTTTAAATAACAGTAGGATAATGAAGAAATGCAAGTTTTTGAACAGTTATGGATAACACAATTCCTTTTTTTTTTCAATTTAGGACAGGGTCTCAGGCTCTCACAGCATAGACCGGACTCGTAGTGATGCTCCTGTTTACAGCCTCCCAAGTGCTGGGATTACAGGTGCGTGCCACCACGCCCAGTCTCAGTCGCCTTCCCAGCGTGCCCTGGGGCGGGGCCGGCATTGCGCTCCTGGCCCCTGTGTCTGCCTAAGCAGGTGCATAATCTGCTGCACAGTTCCATTTTAAATATAAATAACTTCCTGGACACACACCCAAGGTATGAAACAGGACTAGAAGTGCCTGCTTATTTCTGGGCAGCAGAAAGATGTGTGTGCTTTGCTCTCTCATTTCTTGATCGGAGTTTTTACTTCCACAACAAACATTCACCATCTTGTTCAGACAGAGGCCCAGGTGGGTGCTGTGGAGGGGATTTTCTGGCTGTCCATCCTCAGCTCCTGACAGTCCTGTGAGGCTGTAACCACGCAGGTGCCCTCTGAGGATGCAGGGACAGCCTCGTCCTTCCAGGGTGAGATGCTTCTCATGGGGAGGGGAGGTTAGAACTCAGGGACCCAAGCCTTTCAGGTTGAAGGAGAAAACCGTCGCAGGGTGGGAAAGGAGAGGGTGGAGCCTGTCCCTTGTCCCCACTGTGCAAGAGGAGCCCGCAGAGCCCGCTCCTGCTGTCCTACCCCACACACTTTCTTTCCTTCTTTCTTTCTTTGTCTTTCTGTGTCTTTCTTTGTCCTTCTTTCTTTCTTTCTTTCTTTCTTTCTTTCTTTCTTTCTTTCTTTCTTTCTTTCTTTCTTCTTTCTTTCTAATGTATTTAGTACAGGGTCTACAGGATCTCACTACATACGTAGGTCAGACTTGTAGTGATTCTCCTGTTTTCAGCCTCCCAAGTGCTGGGATTATAGGCGCGCACCACCGTGCCCAGTCTCAAGCCTGGGGGGCGGGGCCGGCAGGGCATGCCAGGGTTCAAACCCCGGCCACTGCGCTGTGCTGAAGCAGGTGCTTTAGTCCGCTGAGCTGTCTGGCCGGCCCTCTCACGCACTTTCTACTCTGGTTCTCCCTGTGCCTGGGGCTCTGGATCCCACCTTCTGCTTGTGACCTTTTAGGTCTTCTACCTTTGGCGCATGAGGTAGGAATCCTCTTTCTGTTCTTAAAGCTGATATTTTTTGTTGGGTATCATCGCTCACATCTGTAATCTCAGCCCTTGGGAGGCTGAAGCAGGAGGATCTCCCTGAGTTTGAGGCCAGCCTGGGCTATATAATGAGACTCTATCTCAAAAGAAAAAGCTGGTGTTTTACATCAACTTTTCCTTCTTTCTTACTTCTTAGCTTTCCTTCTGCCACTCCTGCTTTTCTTCATCTTCCAAACTAGCGATGACTAATAATCGCATTTGTCATGATTGTGTAAGCGTAGTGCTTGCTCTTTTCTGCACTGTCTTTCAGCAACTACAGGGTAAGCTGCAAACACAGGAAGTGAGGAGGGTGCAGCGGTCGCGCATGAGTCTTCCTAGAAGAACAGGCCACACGGGGAATTAACGGGGACCAGGGAGCTCCTGGGGATCATGGACCACTGCAAAATAAGATTCCAGGTGTTCCGACGGCAAAGCCACAGTGCTGAGTCACGACCCAGCAGGAGTCACGCTGTGGCCTGGCCTGGCCTATACAAAGTGGAGGCCTAGAATCACGAGCACATCCTGTGGGGCACAGCAAACTCCATGGCCCGAGTGGCTCAGCTGACAGGGGCCCCGCTTGGCGCCTGGCGTGGGGAAGTGGGGAGCTCCTGTAGGTTCTGAGCAAGTGCCGCAGCCCGTAGTCCGGAGGTCTAATGGGGAGCGTTTGGAGCTGGTGTGAGCACCCCAGGTTTAGCAATCCACCTTCCCGTGGTGAGCAGCACAGCGGGGACCGTGTCCCTGTTGTCGCAGTGTGCACCTTGAGTGAGGCCTTAGGGTGCCATCGAGACGCCAATTATTGTGACTTTCTCCACTGAAAGCACACCAAAGAATGAGTCTCTCGGGTGGCGCAGACTCCATCAGGGCCTCGGGGAGTTCAGTTCTGGGAAGGCTCAGGCAGTCAGCATTCCAGGCAAACATTCCAGGGTGAGTTGAGGAGAGGCCTGCACATGTCCCAAGCCAGCAGCCCTGACATGGTCCTCAGGGCCTGTAGGACACCCCACTGCCACTGTGCCCTCTGGACCCGCTGGGGAGTACAGGCTTGGCCAGCAGTGGGCACAGCCAAGGGTGATGGACCTCACCCGGGCTTCCTGCTGGCTGTAAATTCAGGAGGGGCAGTGTGCAGCGAGCTTCCCGGGGCTGGGGGTGCGCGTGGCAGAGCCTTGGCTCTGGAGAAGACAGTGGGCTGGTGGGGTGCACTGGGTAGGGCACTGGCGGTCTTCTCTGGCTCAGTGGTGACTCAGAGCCGGGTAGGCTACAGGCCCAGGGCGTGGGCTTGTGACGCTTGCCAGGAGCTGCAGTGCAGTGGGACACTCTTCTCAGGTAAGGATTGAGGAGACCGAGACAGGAAAAGAGGATGGAGACTTGGTGCAGAGGACTGGGGGACCCTGGAACATCGGTGACCCCAATGTGAGGAGGCCCCTTGGGGCTGAAAGCCAAAGGCCTGGTGGGAAGCTGCAGGCAAGGACCTGCCTTCCAGATCCCAGTCCCCTGAGCTGTCCCCATATGCACAGAGCAGTCCTAGGCCAGGAAGAGCCGTTCTAGCCTACAGCAGAGGCAGGTGGGGAGGGGAAGGGGCATATATCACCAACAAGAGATTGGGTAGAGCACGGAGCTGGGCACTGGTGACATGCAGACAGGGGCCTGGGGGCCTGGGTCACTTCTGACCTCCTTGTGGCTTTCCCTCCGGAGTCCCCAGGGAAAAGCCCACCGTAGGTGTGGTGTCATTCACAGTGCTCTGCCCTTTTAGCTTAGAACCTTTTTGCTTAGCTGGGTGAGGGATGCTATCCCTGGTTGGAGAAGGAACAGGCAGCAAGGACCAACCTCTGCTTGGCCCTGTGCTAACGGACTTGAAGGCAGGGCGAGGCCAGAGGAGCTGGGAGCTCTACCCCCCAGCTCCTTTCTCCCCATTTTGATTCTAACTCTTCTCCCTTCCCATTTGCTCCCCAGATCCCAGGGACCCGGAGGGTGGTTTCTTCTGGGCGCTCCTCCCCATAAACGGGAAGCTGCCAGGCTGAGGACCCCCAAGGCCTGTGAATCTCCAGGAGTAGCAGCCAGCTTCTGACATGGGCTGGTGACCAGGGGTCACAGGAGGAGAATCTAGAGTGGGCTCTGGCAGGCCAGGTTCTCTGTCACCTCATCAAAGGCCTGGAACTATGAACTGTGCTGGGCGGCTTGGAGGTCACATACTCCCCGGCCCTTCAGCTCAGTGATGTCCCTGAGGTCAATTTCTTCCCCGCTGTAGGGTGCCCCCCCACAACTGGTTCTAACCCGCAAGCAGCAAGCGGGTGAGATTCCAGCCACCGAAGTGCTGTGGGACACCCTTGGTTTCCTTCTGCGACCTACATGGTGGCTGCACCCCGGCGAGTCAGTCACATTCCACTTTGGTCCTTGAGAGATTCCCAAGAGCAGAGCCCCTGCTGGCTTTTGGCTCAGCACGAGCAAGACTTCAGCCTTCCTAGCCTGAAGCTGCAAGAATGCAGCCTAACTCAGCACTCTGCCTGATGCAGTGACAGTACCAAGAAGGGGCGACAGGGGGCGTTTCCCCACCACGCTGAATGCGCTCAGGAGAACAGTTAGGAAGTCAGGAGAACAACGCAAATAACCCTCCGCTGTGCGGCCTGGAGAAGACAGAGCGCAGCAGGACCCTGGCCTCACGGCTGTGGGAAGGAAAGTCTGGGAAAAGACTGGTGTGAGCGGAGGGGGAGCCCAATCTTAGGGGGATAAGAGGACAGCTCAGCCACCCTGTGCCAGTGGGAGCCGGCCCTGTGAGCGTGAGCGCAGCTGGGTGTGCGAGCTGGATTTTCAGTCCTGCATGTGTCAGTCACCAGATGCAGGCCCGTAGCAGGTTGGCTCTGGCTCTGGCTTTAGGTCTGGTGCTTGTCTTGAGCTCAGGCAAAATTCCAAGGAGCTCAAACGGCCCAGATCTGGGCCCAGGGTGGCTCTCTCTGCACTCAGTAGGTGGCTCCAGGCGCTGGCTGCGGACTGCAAAGTGGACGCCCACCTTCCGCAGGGGCAGACTTCAGAGAATGACTGTTGGTCCTCGGGACTTAGTGTTGTCTGCTGTGAGCGGGCTGGGATCTGGGATTCCCTGCCCACCTGCGTGCAGGCCTTGGGGCACAGTTCCTGTCCTGTCTGGGAGAAGGTCCTGATGGCTCTTTGTCAAATAGCACTCAGACGGATGCCCAGCTGAGCTCACAGGACCTGGCTGCCTCTCCCCAGTGGCTGACCCACCCAGTGAGCCCCAAGGGACTTGCAGCTCTGCCCTCACTTTTACAGTTGTCAATTTTATCACAAGCATACACTGCAGTGTATACTTACTGCATCCTGCAGAACTATAAATACTGCGGTTATCTTAAATTCATCAAGGTTAGCAGAGTCACTGATTTTCTCCTGCCAGTTACTCCAAGGCTGGAAAACAGTGACTTCCTAATCTACTTCGCCCCGTGGCAGATGAAAGTGGGCAGGGACGTAGTGACTAGCAGTCTGCACTACGTGAAACACAAAACATCTCCAAGTTCGAGGCCAGGAGGCGGAGGAAGACACCCCCACTCCAAGTCGCTAATCTACAAGACATCTGTTGGCTCCAAAACTACAGGGCAATGACCCAGCCTCTCAGACAGATCCTTGTGAGAAGAAAAAAAGCATCCATTCATCTTTGATGTAATACAGACATCTCAAGACACAAGCAGGCCATACACGTTGAAGCTTGTCTTCCAGGGTACCCAGAGGTTCTGATCTTGACACAAGAGGCTGTTGCTACCCCAGGATTCCCAGACCCAAGTCCTGCATCTCCAGCAGCTTCAGGGTTTGGGCTGACAGGTGCTGGTTCAGGGGCCACACTCAGACATCTGTACCTCTTGAACAATTGCAGATAGTGACTTAAAAGTGGGGAGGAGATGGAACAAAGAAAAGCAGCTTTTAAAATTTACTTAAAAGGCCTCTATGCTGGGCGTGGTGATGCATGTCTATAATCCCAGTACTCTGGCAGGAGGAGTGAAAAATTTAAGCCCAGCTGGGCAGCATAACATAACCCTGTCTCAAAATAAAAAAATAAATAAAAAGAATGGGTGATGTAGCTCCTCAAAAGTCATAGGTTCAAATCCCCACAGCTCCCCCACCACCTTTAAAATTGCTTTTTATAGTAAGCTGCTTTAAGTCAAACACCACAGACACTATGCCATGGAAACCATGAGTTTCCATGATCATACAAAACCTTGGGATTATTCTCCAAGCGTTTACCTTAGAAAATGTATTAATACCAAAACAGCCTCTCAGGTTGTAAGCCCGGCACTTGCAACGGGAGTATCCATCCGAGCGTTCAGAGTAACAAGAAATCCATACACATGTCTTCTTAAAAAGAGTTGGTTCCATGCAAGACACTTGGCTCCAGAGCTGTGGATTTAACCCCTCACCAGGTTCTCTGCGTGGTGGAGAGGTAAACCGCGCAAGCCCCGGCCCTGCCCACGCCGAGAAGACCGAGACGGGTGGGTGCGTGGGTGGGCGCCCTGCGGGCTGGCGAGAAACGTCCCACCTGGCTGTAGCTGGGCAGCCGCTTGGGGCTGCAAAGAGGCCGGTTGGGGATTCCCTCCTTCAGGTTTCAGGGTAACATTCTGCAATCGTTGAATGGTTTTCCCTAAACCAAATAAAGAAGCAGCTACAATCTTATCTGTGGAGGAAAATGTCTGTATTAAAAGCCATAAAACCACAGAAGTACAAGAAACGCCCACCAGGCCATGTGACTGGCTAGATTGACTTGGAAAAGGCTCATGAAGTTCATTTGCAGGGTAACAACACATTGGTGTGAAATCCTTCCCGTGCCCCCAGCTTAAAACAAATTTAAAAACAAGAAACCTCAAATACAACGATGTTCAGATACAAAGAGCTTCTCTTAACGACAGCGATAGCAATTTAATATTTTTGTTTTGTGGGTATTTTTTACTAAAACGTTCATTTAAAACAGTTATTAAATATATAAAACAAATACACAGGGTCTGGTCATTTTCTGCCAAGAGTAAAGGACACATGGGCTGCGGGGTGGAAGGCAGGGGGACGAGGTCAAGGGAAAGGGGCCCCATCTCCTGCCATCAGTCACTCGAGCCGCCGGTCCCACCCTACAGGCAGGGGCTGCCTGGGCGCACACACCCGACTCAGCGGGAGGCGCGGGGCCACGCGGAAGGCCCCTCCCCGGGGACAGGACGCACGGGACCACAGCACGAAGCACACCTGTGAGCACAGTGTCCGAGGCGCAGCCGGCGGCGCAGGGCGCGCGGCGGTCACTTGGCGGCCACCCCCGAGGTGACGGCAGCGGCGGCGGCGGCAGCGGCGGCG
>NW_004524702.1:3517976-3521539 GCF_000260255.1 Octodon degus
CTGCGCGTCCTTCCTCCGGCCGGGAAGCACTTGTCATCCGAGGGAATCGGGCCATGTCTAACCTAGAGCTCACCAGGACCCTCGCGGGTTAGAGAAGGGGAAACCGAGGCTGCGAAGGGGCATCAAGGATCCGCCCCCAGCCGGAGGCAAAATTCTGCGCCACTGGCTTTGTGCCTTTCTGCGACGTCTCTCAGTCTCGAATCTGGCTGGCTATTAATTCATCTGCAACACAATGATCGCTGGGTGTTCTCCTCACAGCGAGCGAATCCCGAAGATCCACGGAGTCAGGGGCGGGGAGTGGCTGTGGAGGTGCATCCCGGAGGTCTGCCGCTGTGGGGTTCCGGCTGAGTCTCACCTCGCAGGGCTTCGTGCCTCCGGTAGGGCCCCTGCCCGACCTACCAGGGAGCACAGATTTTTTGGGAGATTTTAGTGTCCTATTTTTAATCCATAGATGATACAATCCTACTGGAATATTGAGCAGGGGGAGTTGCCAGTAGTACCGTATCAAGATCAAATTTATAATAAAAAACATTTCCTAGCTGAGCGTGGTGGCACAGGCCTACAATCAAAGCACTCTGGTAGACTGAGGCAGGAGAACTGCAAATTCCAGCCCAGCCTGGGCAATTTAGTGATCTAGTGAGACCCCGACTCGAAATTTAAAAAATAAAAAGGAGTGGGGGTGGGCTAGTAATAGAGCTCAGTACAAAGCCGTGGATTCAGTTTCCAGTGCCAGAAAAAGGGACTGGCACCGTTCTGGTAATCTGCCCTTGAAAACAAACCTGCTGACCTCTCCATAAGGGGAGGTGTGGCGCTGTTGTGCCCCCTGAGTTGCCAGGGGAAGGGTGGAGGAGGGGAGACAGGCAGTCCAGGGCCCCACACATAACAGCTAGGCTATGGGTCGCAAGGGTCCGCAGAGAACAGAAGTGGGCAGGGACCGCCATGTTTCTGGACACTTTGGCCCATTGTTTCCTAGCCAGAGTAAAGTGGGGCTAAATTGTGCGAACAGTCTCAAGGTACAGATCTCCAGCCACTCCAGCTTGGCCTTGGTGTCCCCATTTTGGGGTGGGGTGGGGGCATCTCCCCCTCGCCAGGTGCTGTGAATCATAAGTGCTTAGAACCTGGTGTCCTCCTGTCCTGTAGACGCTCACTCTGTCCAGCCTGGTTTGTTCTCTGGGTTGTTCCTTGGTTCTGCAGAAGGGGTTCATCTCCCCCTCCAGCTGGGACACCCCCAATGCTTATGTGGCTTCGCTTGTGTGCCAGGCCTGAGAGCACCATGGGAGTTTTCCTACTTCTATGAAAAATACCTCCTCTCTGCCTTGCTTCTCAGGAGCGATCTGCTGAGGGGTGTGGTGGGCTTGCTTTAGGCCCAGCCATGTGCATGTGACTGTGTTCAGGGCTGAGAGGTCTGGTTTTCAGAGGTGCACCGTGAGCCAGCATGTTGTCTGGGCTAGCAGGGGACAGTCAGTGGCTTCTACTGGAGCAGGAACTGCCGCTCGGCCGAGCCCCATTCTCCCTATGCCCCCCCATGTAGCACGACCCCCACCTCTGAGTGCAGCGGATGGCACAACTCCAGGTTCCCCAAGGGATAAGCTCTTTTCAGACAACTGGAGGTTAGAACAGCAGAAAACAAGTAGGTTGCTTTCTACCTTTCACTGTTGATCATAGCACCAAGCAAAGTACTACCACAGCCCAGTCACTCCGAGTTACTTCAGCTTTCTTTGCCATTACTGCTTTGTGGTCAGCAGGGCCCTGGAGGCCGGCCAGGTGCAAGGGGTAACAGTGCCTAGTACCAGCCAGGGGGGCTGCCCATGGTTCAGACTGCCCGAGCTCCGGGCCCAGGCCTGTGTGTGAGCTGCGGTCCAGCTACGGCTCTGACCCCCCTCCGGCCACTCACCCTGCTGGCTGCCTGCTCTGTTCCTGGCGCTTTTGTTGGCTCTGGACACACAGAGCTGGCATCCGTCTTGCTTGAGCTCTACCCCTGTGCCAGCTCTTGAGAGACCTTTCCTGACGGCGGGCTGTGAAGAGCGCCGCTGCCCACGTCACCCCCGGGCTGTGCTCCGTCCGTCCTCCTGAGCGTTGGTCTGCTGCGTGCCGGCGCTGCCCCTCGGCTTCCCGCTCGTGCTTCTCCGCTGACCCCTTCCTCTCTGTGTGGATGCCTGCTCCCCGTCGCAGGAGTCGGCTCTTGTTTGTGGCACAGAGTAAGTGTTCAATAAGCAGTTAAGGAATGAGGAAGTGAATCCTCAACCAGCAGGCCAGATGTGGATGGCAGCTGGGGTGCAGGGCCACACAGCTGCCCAGATGTTCCTCGGAGCAGGCTGAGACCCCCTCCTTTGCCCCAGATCCTGCAGCTTTTGAAAGAAGGAAGGCTTTGATGAACCTCTGCGTGGTCTGTAAAAGAGACAGCAAATGTGTCTACATGGAAGGTATTGTTAGAGAACAATATGAAGGACTTCAAAGAAAATAATTACTAATTATGCATAGTCATTTCGTTCTCTGGATGTTCTGTGTTTCTCCCCGGTGTTAGGTAAATTTTCTTTATGCCACCGAATGCAGTAATAACTTTAAAAAAATGATCTCTCTGAGTTGTTTGAATTCCTTTCATTCGGCGACCTCAGAGCGCTGCAGGTACAGTCATTCATTAGTTCTGTCTTATTATGTGGGTGGAATTAAGACATTATGACCACACTCCTGTAGACTAGAAAACAAGAAAGGGCTTTGAAAGAGCCATAAAAATAGGACAGGAAAAAGAAGAGGGCAGGAACCAGTGGTTCTAAATGGATCAAACTCTCTGACGGAGATTGTGCTAGGTGTGTTGTGTGTGGACAGGACCAGGACATGAGGGAAGAATACTTTTCATGCCAGTCTCTCTGAGAAACCCCATTTCTCAGATGGGTAAGTTAAGGTCTGGATGGAAGAACAGCTAGATGTGGGTGTCTGTAGGAGACCAGCAGGGAGGAAGTTTGAAAGGCCTCAGGGATTGGTCCATTAGGCCCTGTTGCTTGTCTCTGGAATTGATTGATTGATAGTTGTTTTTGTTTTTTTTTTTTGAGACAGGGTTTTCACTATGCATGCCATTCAGACTGGCCTTGAACTCACAGTGATCCTTCTGCCTCAGCCTCCTGAGTGCTGGGCGTATAGGTGTGCACCACCACACCTGGCTATGTCTTGCCTCTGTCTCCAGGCAGCTTTGTCACCTTCTAGTGTCTCTGCCACATCTCAGAGGTGCACGTATTTGTGCTTCCTGACTGTGCTGGTCAGAGGCAGATTCACCCCTGCAGGATTCTGGCAGCAGTGACAGCCTGCACGGTGGCTTGGTAATTAATCATGGCCACCCTAAGACAGATTACTGTTGTCGCCTGAAGTTCTCACTTAGGCTTAATTCTGTCTGGGGTGTTACATGTTTGCCCTTGGATATTCTGCAGCAGATTGGCGGGGCCCTGCTGGTATTTCTTGTCATAATTGGCCTCTGGTGAGAGCTCAGCAAGGACTGTGGGGGGTAATAAAGAGCCTGTGCTGACCTGGAGAGGTGGATGTGGCCTGAGAGAGCCAGGAGGAACAGGAGC
>NW_004524702.1:3521639-3526451 GCF_000260255.1 Octodon degus
GGGGAGGGGGAGGGGGAGGGGGAGACAGTGACCAAGACGCTGGAGGGGTCAAGAGGGAGAGGGAAACTTCAGGGCCTCGTGACTTGGCTTGGTGGCGTCATTTGCAGCAGATAAAAGCTGTCCCTTAGCCCACACTCACCGTGAACCTGGCACTGGGTTAAACACCTAAAATTCATCCTCACTCCAATTCATAAAGATGAGATGACTGTGGTCATTCATAGATAAAATAAACTGAGGTTCACAGAAAATAAGCCCCTCACACAGTAATACAACTGTGTGGAACCAAGATTTAAACTCCAGGTCCTCCCAGGCCACACCCCCATGGTCTCCCTCTCCAGTCAGGCCCCAACTCCTAGCAGTACATTTACCTATGAACCCATCTGTGGGTGAATCCACTGGTAATCCAGTCATCTTCCACAAGCCCCACTTCTGAATGTGAGACTTTCTCAGCCACAACAGTCTGTCCCTGGTCCCCAAAAGGCTCATATCCATCACCTTATGCAACATGCATGTTGTCCATCTTAAGAGTTGTTGGTAACAGAGGCCGGGGAGATGGCTCAGTGGGATAAGCACTTCCCTGGCAAGTGCAAGAGCCTCAGTTCAATCCCCAGTTCCACCAAGAAAAAAAAAAGAAAGAATTGCTGGTATCACGTCAGTTTAACCATTGCCAAAATGTCCAAGCCAAAAGTGTCCTCTGTGGGGCTGGTGAGATGGCTCAGTGGTCTAAAGCACCTACTTAGAACAAGTTAAGCTAAGCAAAGCACAGGGACCGCAGTTCAATCCCCCAGCACCACATGCCAGCCAGCCCTGCCCCCTGGTGGGCTGACCTGGCCACACACACACAAAATAAATAAACAAATTTAAAAAAAAAAAGATTGATTTAAAAACAAACAAACAAACAAAAGTGTTCTCTGAGATTCCAGGTAGGCTCTTGCCTTCAGCCCTTGTAAAAATCCAAAACAAAGTTAACTATCGTAGACCTACAGTGGTACAGGGTAAGCATTCCCATTCCCGAAGGGAGGAGCATGGTAATAAAGAAAGACTGAAACCCAGCAGGATAAACACATTAAATCATGTAGCTCTGTGTCCAGCACCCAGATCAGATTGTGGTGGAGTGTGAGTGCCAGGGGGTTGGACAGTGCCTATGGCCTTGTCATTTTCAGCCCACATGACCTCTTGAACATGGATTCCAGTAACTGCCTGTGGCTTGCCTTGGCAAATGCTTCATGTTTCTGGTGTCTCCAACTTCCTGGTGTCTCCAGTGTATCTTTGGCTTCACTGTCACAGTCTCACACACTGCCCTCTCAGAGGCACACTGCCTGGCCTCCCAAGCCTTTCTTTGACATCTGGGTAGAAGCCTCCTTGACCCCACAACTCTTGCATTCTACATGCCTATACAACCAGCATCATGTAGAGGACACCAAGGCTGCTACCACCATGAGCAGTAGCTGGGCCCCATTGGCCCATGACTGCAGAGGACTGTAGGCTGAACTGAGGGAAACACTTGCCTAGATGGTCCTGAATGAGCAGGACACCCCGAAGTACCTTTCTTAGAGCTTCAAAGTCTCTCAAAGAGTTTACATTTTTGCCTCCTTGAGCTTTGGATGGAGTCTGACCATTTCCTGAGATTTCCTCAAGACATTTTTCCTGTTGTCCTAATTGAAAGTACTTGTCTTCCTTAAAATTTAATGCTAATCTTTTCAGGCATGAAACTTTTGTCCAGCTTTGCAGAAGCTTCCTTTCTGGCCAAGCTGCACAAACCTCATTCTTAGGCTTTGTTTTTGGCTTCTAATTATCATTGTAAAGCTGGCTAGAAATAGCCAGAGTATCTATACTACAGCATGGACATGGGGTTGCCTTGAAATTTCCTCCACTGAGTCAATTAGCCCACTGCCCTTAATCTCTTACAGTCTCAGGATATGGGCAAAACATGAACAAACATTCTTCCAGTGTATGGTATACACAGCTGTGAATCCAGTTTCTTTCTTTCTTTCTTTTTTCATTTATTCATTTTTTATTTTGTATTTTAGGGAAAGGTCTGCAGGGTGATCAAGGTCTCAATACTAGATCAGACTCATGGTGATCTGCCTGTTTACAGCCTCCCAAGAGCTGGGATTATAGGCATGTGCCACCACGCCCAGTCTCAATTCCCATTGTGAGTCCAGTTTCTGACCAAGTCCAGATTCCCACCTGGAACCTCCTGAGTCTGGACCTGATTGTCTATGTTTACATCAGCATGATGATTTTCTGAGCTCTGACCAGAATCACCCATCAAGCTCAGTTTACCGCATTCTAGGACTTCTATATTTGGTGTTAGAGACCTTTCCAAATTCCTGCAGACTAATTCCAAAAGCTTCTCAACCACATGGTTGGCTACAGTCACAGCAACAGCATCACTTCTCCAGTTCCAGTTTTCTGTATTAGACACTTTCCCATCACTTGAACAAAATACTCAACACTTGCAACTTAGAAGAAGCTTGTTTTGGGTCACAGTTCAGTGGTTCCATCCTTGGTTGCTGACTCCAAAGCAGAAATGTCATGATGGGAAGAAGTCATGGTAGAGGGAAGCCTCTCATCTCATGGCAGCCAGGAAGCAGAGAGGACTGGGGACAAGAACGCACCCTTCCGGCTCACACCCCACTGGCCAGGACTCACCTCCTAAAGCACCTTCACTAGGAATTCGTCAATGAATTAACAAGCTGACGCGTGGCAGCTGGTGACCCAATCGCCTCTTGATGGCCCACATCTGAACATGCCACTTTCAGGGTTTCCTTGAAGGTCTGACCATAACAGTGATGGAGGCAGACCAACACAGTCGCCAGGGTGCTTGGGACAGAGTGGGTGTTCAGTCAGTGCCAGTTGGTAATCTGGGACTCAGTGGGATCCCCCAGCATAGCAGCCAGCCAGCTTGGAGCTTCTGAAGAACCTGGGGCTTTCAATTATGCCCCTGCCAGATTTAAAAATCATGCCTACACAAAGTACTTGGAAAAGAACTGAAGAGAAGGACAGAGAGAAAGAATTAGGGCTATTGAGTAATCTCCGTGACAGGGACAGCAGAGTGGGTTCTGTGACACCATCACTGTCGTGCTGCCACCTACGGTCTCCGTCTGCCTGCTGGGCCCCTCAGAACCCATCCTTTTGTGCTTTTCCTTTTGGTAATAGAGTAAAATACGTTTCTGTAAATTTGCATGGTACTTAATTTTATTTTTTGAAAAGGTGATTTTTAAAGCAAATAATCTTTTGTGGGTTTTGTATCACCTTGTCATAAATGAAATGTCATTAGCATGTGTACTCGTAAATTCCGAGGATTCAGCATGGCACGCCTGGGAGACAGGCCTGGACCATCAAAGCCCGGGTGGCCGATCGTCTCCCTCAGCCACTAACAAGCGTCATGAAGATTTACTCCCTGCTGTTTCTGAGCAGCACCAGCGTTCCTCCAGATGAAATAATTGCATTCCGTTGGAGAGGTGGAGGGAGACGGGGAAGCAGGAGCCTGTTTTGAGAGAGCTGAGAACACTGGAACACATTCATTAGGAGATGCAGCCCTGCTTGCTGGGGCCGCCTGCACCCGGGGGCTTGTGGGGCGTCTGTGACTCATGCAGAAGTTCCCTTCATAGTAAGGTCACCCCTTGGGCTCCCCGCTGCCCTTTGCCCCCTTTAACTAAAGCCCACAGATTGGGGATTAAAGACAGCTGTGGCCGTGAGCAGGGTCTTGGATATGGAGGTACTACTTTGCCTTGCTTGTCTCAGTGTCCTTGTCTTTAGAAGGGCTCAACCCATGGAGAGCATGAAACGAGGTCGTCTTTGTAGAACAACCAGCTCAGGGCCTGCCCCGTAAGTATTCACGGGTGTGGTTTTTAGTTCAGAAAGCACTTTCTTGGGGCATGGGCAGGTGGCTCCTGCTCTGCGCTTACGCCGCTGCGGAAATCACCCACCTCCACCTGCAGGAATTCATCACCATACGTGGGCACAGCGAGGGACAACGCCTGGCTTAGGGGGTCTAAACTCCTGTTACAGGAGCCATCCCCGACAGGCAAGCAAGCCTGGAGTCCTGCGGTCACGAGAGTTGGAAGGAGTCCTAGAGGCCAACTAGTCCAAGCCCCTCACTGACCCATGTGGAAACTGAGGCCCGGAGAGGGGTTCCGGCCCAGCCAGAGATGACAGTGGAGAGGCTGGCAGGGTGCTGGGCGCCACCCGCTCTCAGCACCGGCCTTGGTGGGCTCTCACAGCTGCACTTGAGAAATGAGGTCTGTTGCAAAGTGAGAGCAAGAGCCTCTCTAATTAGGAAGAAGAGGGAGAGGCTGGGCTTTGTAATTACTGGGATCACACTGCTAACTCAGTTTCCGGGGGAGGATTGATTGCGCGGGCTGGGAGTGGCCGTGCACTCAGCCAACTTCCGTCTCGATCCAATTAAGCCGTGCCACTTCCAGCATGCAGCGGGGTGGCCAGGGCTTGCCCAGGTCCTTGCAGAGCTGGGAACCAAGACTGGACCAGCCTTGGCCTCAGGTTCCGAAGAATCCGTGGGTGTGGGCAAGGACGTGAAGGCCCTGCTGCCTGCGTAGCTCTTGGGGCCATCACTGAGTTCCACTGGAGGGGAGGCCCTGACCCTAAAAAGGCTTCCACCTGCAGACCTGGAAATTCTGGGCAGTTTATGGAGGGAGCTGGGCATAGTGTACAGGCGTGTAGTCCCAGCATCAGGCAGCTGAAGCAGGAGGATTGCCACAGGTGTGAGGCCAGCCTGGGCCACGTAGCTCCAGGTCAGCCTGAACTACAAAGCAAGACTGTCTCCAAAACCAATCATAATAATAATTT
>NW_004524702.1:3526553-3528671 GCF_000260255.1 Octodon degus
CTTTTTTTTTTTTTTTTTTGCAGAACCGGGGATTGAACTCAGATCCTTGCGTTTGCCAGTCAAGCACTTATCCTACTGAGCCATCTCCCCGGCCCCCTCACTCTCTTCTGTCTTTTCAGAGGGGGGTGGTTTTGTCGAGTCACACCGCTCTGCCATCACGTGCTGCCCTGCCGAGGCCTCAAAGCCACAGCCCACAGCCCACTGACCACAGACCCTCCGGAGCTTCACATTTCAGCTGAGGGGCTGGTCTGCCTTTATCCAATTTCAATGCAAAGCCAACAAGTACCTGTAGGAAGCAGCATTCTCCCCCCGCCACTGCCTACCCGGGTCCTGAGCAGACCTCAGAGTTTTGTGTGCCCACCAGCAACTCCACCTGCCCCTCGTCTTTCTCCGGCTAGTCTCTCCCAAAGATGCCAGCTCTCGTCCTGAACTCAGAGGTCTCCACCAACACCCTGATTTACCTGACAATACTCTGACCTCCCAGGACGCACAGTATCAACGTGTGGAACTCCTTTTTTTCTTTTTCTTTCTTTTGTTTTTGGCGGCAGTGGGAATTGAACTCAGCCCCTTGCACTTGCCAGGCAAGCGCTTATTCTGCTGAGCCATCTCCCCAGCCCTGGAGCTTCTGAAAGCATGGTGCAAAAGGAACCTTTCCTCTTTGTGAGTTGATTGTCTCAAGCATTTGTTAGAGTAACAGAAAGCTGATGGTTAAAATAGGTACTTGCCTCATAGGGCGGGGAGGATTAAATGAGCTGGCATTTTTAAAGCCCTTGGAAGTGGTGTGTAGTAAGTGTTAAATGAATAAATAAATTAGCCTGTTCCTGGGAACCCCCAGAAACTTCAGGATGGACACCTCCACCTCTGACCATTAATTCTGTGATGCTTCTTATTTGACTCCTCCCTGGAAGACTGACCCTGCCTCAACAGCCCTTTCTAGTTGAGAGACATGATGACTGTCCTCCTCGTTCCTCCTTCTCTCTGGCATCACTTTGATCCGGTCCTTGGTCAGCCTCCTGGTACATAGGCTTCTTACAGTCCCAGCACAGCACCAGAGCCCCCGTGTGGCCACCTGCTTGAGGCTATGGGCCAGGGCCACCCAGGGCTTGCTGTGCTCTGTCCTGGCCACCTAGGCTGGTGCCCTCGAAGGCTGTCGCCACCCCGACTGTACCTGGTTTGGAGATGCATGCCCTGTGCCTTTGCGGGGGCAGAACTGGGAGTAGCTGCAGCTGGACCTCCTACTGGGTGGCCTCCCCCTTGGGCTGGCTGGTGACTGAGCCACAGGGCCCACAGGTAGGAGGGACCAGGCTGATTCTGAAACCCAGGTGAAGCCCAGGGGTCCCCTGAACCCTCATGTGGTCCATTTCTGACTGACAGCAGAGGAAAGGAAACACCAGCAGTAACCCCATGGTGTCCCATCTTCTGCCACAGGCCGAACCACACCGCTGTCCACAGAGCCTTTGGCGATGTCTGGCCCCAGGAGGAGGCACTGTCCCCTGCAGGCCCACAAGGTCGCTGCTGGGTGCAAAGGAACAGGGCAAGGGGCATCCCCACCCACCCATCGGTGCTGTCTCTGTTTTCTCTGCAAAGGGCTCCCCCTTCTCCTGGGCACATGCTGCTCCGGAGAGAATTAGAAAAGCACAGCTCCCCATGCCCCAATAAAGACAGGCTCAGTCATCGAATGTCTGAACTGTGGCACGAGAGCAAGCCCAGAGTCAAATGGTCACCCATTATCACAAGTCTTGGCCAACTGAGAAACTTACTGTTGGCTTCCTATTTAAGTTGCTTTTTAAAATTTAATAGGCTTAAAACATTTCTTATGCATTGTGAATTCTTAGATTACAATTACATGGTTAACTTTCCTTTTGTCTGCTTTCTGCAGGTGTTAAGATAAGAACACTAATTCAAGGTTATTTGAAAGTCTGTTGACAACCAGGCAAATTTCAAAACGTAACAACCTGAGACCAAAGGATAAAGGAGGAAAGTCGATCAAAATTATTATTATTATTATTTTTTGCGGAACCAGGGATTGGACTCAGGTTCTTGCGCTTGCCAGGGAAGCGCTTATTCCACTGAGCCATCTCCCTGGCCCCGACCAAAATTATTGAAAAATAACTGAAT
>NW_004524702.1:3529909-3571889 GCF_000260255.1 Octodon degus
AAAAAAAAAAAAAGATAATGTCCATGATTAATTTCATAAATGCAACGCTTTTCATTGTGTGTAATAGTTGAAGACTTTTCTCTTGGTCAGAGATAATACATAAAATAGTTTCAAATGTTAACTGTAATGATGAAGCATCTAAAGCAATGGTTAAGGTACCTAAGTGGGGACCCGCTGAATTTGAGAAACTGCTGGACAAAACTGCTCTCTGCGGTGCCAAGAACAGCAGCCTAGACCCCAATCTGCCATCCGATGGGGGCTCTTCCAACTTTCCCAGGGTCTTATGGGGTCGCGCCCAACAGTGAGTCAATAAATTATTATGTACGCGTGGTAGTCGATACATTGTGTTAACTTGGCTCAATCGGCTTGGGCAGTTCCTGCGTACCCGCCCTCCCCCAGAGTGACTCCGAACAAAAAGCGTATGCAAAGGAGTCGAGGAAGGCTTCCGGGCTGCCTCGGCCGGCTTCCTCGGAGGACTCCACCTTAGCAGGAGCTTGATCTTCGCAGCCGCGCCTCCCTGAAGGGGCTCTGATCTTCGCAGTCGGCGCAGAAGCAAGAGAGCGGCGTGATGGGCGCCGCAGCTGCAGCTCCTCCTCTGCTCGTGGTTGTTTTCTGCGGCCATGAACTGCTGTCCTTTGCCTTGGAGCCAGCGGAGTATGAACTCAAACTTCCACAAACTGTGAGCTACATAAACCTTTCCTTCTTTCATTTTGAGAGTCGGGTATTTGTCCCAGTAATGAGTGAAAAGTAACTAAGACAGCATACTTCAGCTGGTTATAAGAAGGTTCAGCTCTCTGAATCTAAAGCAGTAAGATTTTCTGACAAGGATGCTCTTGGTTAAGTTTATATCTATTTGATTTGATTAAATAAACATTTTTTTATTGTATGACGGAGATATACTTGTGTGAGGTAATAAGTCTAAATGTGGTCATTAGCACTGCTTCCTAAATTCTTATAAATGCTAAAATTGTTCTTTAATTCTTGTCAATATAGAATTATAAGAATTCTATATAAACCTGTTAAAAATCAAAATTTTTCCTTATGAGTAAAACCTAAATAAATATATGTAAAGTTTTCTATACTAGTCATTGCTAAACTCTCCCCAAATCCAGGTCTTCCTGAGAGGCAGGACTTGAGAAGGATGTCACACAGGCGTCCCGAACTATAGCTGCTCATGAGGCTTTTCACATTTACGATTACAATCATTTTAGGATGGTTTGATGTTCCTATACCTTACACAGTTGTGACGATGTCATTATAAAGATTAGAGATTAAGCATTAATAACCTCAATAAAGAAAGTGGGCATAGTGTCGCACGCCTATGATCCCAGCACTGGGGAGGCTGGGATAGGAGGAAAACTGCGAGTCTGAGCTGCATAGTGAGACCCTGTACCAAAAAAGTAACCTCAGTAACTAGTAAGGCATATTTATAAAACAAGCAAGCACATTTTACTTACCTACCACTCTGGCAGCAAAAAGTGATAAAATGATAACAAACTAGTTTCTGTATGTCACTTGATATTTTATAATTAGATAAAAGTAACTGAGTAAAAAGTCATTTTATACTAAGATAAAATTGCAACTGTGTTTAAGAAAAAAATAACAAATCTAGTGGTTCTAACACAATGATGGTATCAGGATTGTTGTGAAGATGTGTTATGTTGTATTCCATCTCACAGTTGTTTCTATAAAATAGTTTCTTTATAACTGTTTATTTGTTTTGGTGGTACCAGGGATCAAACTCAGGACCTTGTGATACAGGGAGAAAAACTGATCTCAGGTAAGTGACCTCCAAACGATACAGGGAACCTCCAAATGATACAGGGAAAAATGATCTCCCGACCTGACCTGGACAAGTTTGTGTACTCTAAAACCAAAGAATGAATTTTAAGAACAAACAGAGGTTATGAGCAGAATATATTTATTGAGGGAAAGAAAGCTCCTGTCCAAGAGAGGGACAGGAGATGGGCCCAAGCAGGTTGTCCCCCAAAAGCTGTCTCTTCCAGGCACTTTTATTATTTTATTTGTGTGTGTGTGTGTGTGTGTGTGTGTGGCCAGCTCAGCCCACCAGGGGGCGGGGCTGGCTGGCATGTGGTGCTGGGGGATTGAACCGCGGTCCCTGTGCTTTGCTAAGCTTGTTCTAAGTAGGTGCTTTAGACCACTGAGCCATCTCACCAGCCCCTCCAGGGACTTTTATAGTGTAAAACTATGCGGGGCTAAGGTGGAGAGAATGGGAACTCACTTAGGTGGATGTGCGGTGGGACAAAACTATGGTCACCCAATGGGATTACAAGCACCATTGCTCAGGTAAAATTGATTAAGTCCAGGACCAAATGGGGCAGAGAGTCACGTAGCAAGCAGGCAAGAATGTAAAACAGGACCTTATCTGATAGCCATGGGATAAGGATTCTCCCTGGCTTTCTCAGAGTAATCCAGGATGCTGATCTTTAGGGAGGTGAGCATTTGTTTGGTCTTTAGGTCTGGCTCACAATAGGAGCATCCGTCCCTCCCACAGTTGTAAGGTATCTTGTCTTCTGTGCTGTCTCCTTGGAGGGCCTGGCCCTGTCTGACTGCCTATAATATTTCTATTTAACTCGGCTGCCTGCAATATTTGCACTTGCCAGGCAAGCACTTATTCCACTGAGCTGTCTCCCCAGCCCCGAAAAACTTCATAACTGTTATTGGTTAATATTCACCAAGGATTCAAGTTCTGAGACCACCATGGTTGGTAAGAAATATTGGTTCCCTGGTCATACCATACATTTCAAGGTGCTTGATATCTCAACAAGATCATAAGATTAAACCCACTGCTCTCCCTGTAATGCTGGCTTAACTGATCTCCTCCGTGCTCGACCTGTAAGGTTTGGGAACCAAAGCTAAAAAGGCAACAGGGCTAAGAGAACAGCCGGGTTTTAGCCCTTGGTCCTCCAAGGTCAAAGAGGACCCATCCTGCATGATCCTAAAACTTTAGTAAAACAACCAACCTCCTGATCCAGGAGATTGTTGGACCCCGAAGAACAGGAACTAACTGAGGCACCATGTACTAAAAAGGAGGGTCAGGAAAGAGGAACATCTTCTGTACTTCCACAGGAAGCTACATTGTCAAGCAAGTCTATGACTGGTCCTGGTGGCTGACACCGATGGGGGAGTTGAGGGGCTCTGTGCGATACCACAAATCACCCTTGGTTCCTGCCACACTCATTACTCATACTTAGGGAGGACCTAAGGGACCTGCACACATAATAAGTGCCCATTCCATTTGCCACTATGGAAATCAGTGCACCTGCTTTGACCCAAAGTACCTCCCGACCAAGGAATGGTCCCAAGTCAGACACTCCGGAGGTGAAGGATCATTAATTAACAAAACCTGGGTTGCAAATCCCCACCTGCCAGTATGGGTATTTTTTTGAGGAGTTTGCTGCCATTAGTAAAACTCCCTGGATCATCCTAACATATAGAAAATTTAACCTAAGCAACTGCTGCCTGCATAGACCATGAGGCCAGGTCATAGAAGAGGTTGCAGATTGAATGAGGGAAGTTGCTCATGTTCCAACCCAGACCTGGAGAGGTTGGACCCCAGGGAACTGTTTGGGGGGTGGATTTCAACTCTCGGGGGGTTCAGAAGCCTCATGGGTGTGACACTGCTGATTTGGAGAACCTGTTTGACCCTGCCTTGCCTGGCCTGGCTCCCTTGGTTATATGTTCTGTCTCCACCTCACTGAGACAATGCTTGAAAGAAAGCAGCTGCATGTGTGATGGTGTTATGCAAACATGAGCCTCTGAACTGACACAAGAACCTCTGATCCAAGAGAATGGGTTCCGAGCAGCCCGGGGAACATCCGAGCAGCGGAGGAGGACTCGTGAGAGGCCCCTTGGGCCAGGAACTTTTCACAGTATGCACGTGTGTAGTTCTGATGCAACTTTGTGACATAAATCAGACCCCCACCCCCGTGGTAGAATGTCAGCGCCCACCCAGTCACACTGTAAGATGCTGGCATAAGCCCAGAGAAGGGAGACAAAAGCCCCCGACACCGTGTAAAAGAAGGCAATTACGCCATGCTTGCCACTCAGCTTTTAGATTCGAATCCACCACGTCAGCGCCAGCACAAATAAAGCTGCTTCGTGGAAAAAAGTCCTCGGTGTCCCCCCTCTGTACTTGAAAAGCCTGCAGCATGAGCAGGGCACATTCTGGTTTCTATGGAAGCTGTGCCCCCCACATTGTCCTTCTAAGTCACAAAGAGGGAGACATCTGTGTAGCAGAAATACGTCAGCCCTCCGGCTTTGTAAATATGTCAGCCCTCTGGTTTTGTTTTTTGTTTTTTTTTTCCCAAAATTTTATTGATAAACAGCAATGAGACAGTTTCAAGTCAAATTGGAAGTACAGTTTCAACAAATAACACACTGCATATATTCTTCCTAGTGGTTAATTGCTGTACAAGATGCGGACTTGAGATCCTATTTACAAACACCATTAGAACAAATCACTCTATTCATTAAGAGAATGTAACTATATATCTATCCTAACTACTTTGAATACACAGATACAAAATGGACATTCATCTGTATACCCCATTTTTTCCAAGTTCCGTTATTGAATATTATAGGTGTGTAAACTCAGCAAAATATTCTAAAAGAGTCCAGTAGCCCATAATAGCCTTGAGTCTTCTGTTTAACTGGCAATGTCAGAAATTATTGACCTGAGTCCCCCACAGCTCAACATTCTGGTTTTGTTTTTAAAAAAATTTTGGCAGTGCTGGGGCTTGAACTTGCCCACGCATGCTGGGCAAGGGCCAGAGCGGCCTTCTTGTCACCAACAGCTTTTGTCTTGGTGGAGAAGCCCATCTGCCTTCTCTGCTGCCACCCGAGCCCAACAGTGCTACCTCTGAGCCCTGACAAACGTCTAAAATCTAGGAAGAACCCTGCCTGCAAATGCTCTGCTCACGCTTCTGGCCTCCGCTCAAGCTCCTGGGACATTCGCTCTCCAGCACTGTTTGGATTCAGTCCCTCCACGTACGTGAATTCCTGTTCTAGAGTCATAATTGTGACTGCACAAATGTTTCCCCCTGAGAGGTTTATCAGATCTTCCTCATGACAGTGAAAAGTGCAAACAACTCCCAAGTCCTAAATAAAGGGGTGGTGACAAGAAATTGAGCGTGGCCCATGGTGAAGCGGTGTGCTGTGTGTGCCAGTCACATGGGCTGGGTTCCCTGCTTGGCATGGCACTGAGGCTGTGACACTGAGCCGCCACTTAGGGGGTCCACATGAAGCTCAGAGCCCTGTACCTACGTGGTGTGGTCTTTACTTCCCTGGCCGTGCCCTTGGGGAAGCGCCCCCTACAAGGGGCGGACGACTCCGGTGGAAGTTCCCGCCGTACGCAGGAGGGGGCAGCACAGGTGCTCCTGCCCTCATCCTTGCCTGCGCGGCCTGCAGCTCTCAGTCTTCCCACTCCTCCCTCTTCCTCCCCTAGCCAGAGCCCCGCACGTCACCAGACCCTTCCTCTTTATAAGGCAGCATGTCCTCTGAGGTCCCCACCGCCACCACCGATGCCTTCTCAGAGGTCAGCGCGCAGGTGCCCTGAAAGCCCAGGGAGCACGGCTGCTGCCCAGGGTTTGGGCTCAGCAGGCCGGGCAGCGTTTGAGAAGCTGTCTCTACAGAGGGCCCGAGTGACCCGGCGATTCCAGCAGTCTAGACCTGCAGGCACACTTGGGGAACCAGCGGTTTGCCACGTTTTCTCCGGCACAGAGGCTCCTCCTGGGCTCATGGTGTCTCCACCTTGTCATGAATTATTGTCATTGTGGGGGGAGCGAAAGAGCTGCACGGATTCCTGGTGCCTGCGGCAGCTGTTCCCCAGTTTCTCCAGACAAGAAAGGGATTCAGATCCGTGTGCTAGGCTTGTTCAGCAATCAGTGCTCACAGCTTGGAAAGAGGGTTCTAGCAATTAGCTGGGTAACGCGGACAGCCTCGGAAGCAGACGCTGCCTGGGTCAGCAGCTGGCTGGTGCTTGTCAGGGCTCCAGGAGCTGGGCCACAGAGCTCGATGGGTCGTAACAGTGGCAGCCCCCACTGTGTAGAGCGTGTCAGGGACAGCACAGGCCAGAAGGGCTGAGCCCTCCTTGGCCCAAGGCTGGGCTCTGTCAGGGTAACCAGGCAGAGCCTGCAGGAAGACACCTCGAACGTGCGACGGCCACTGGTGGAAAAGCCATGGGGACACTCACTGGGGGTGCTGTGATCCTGAGTGTGTTTCTGGGGGGGTCATAGGCGAGAGGAGGGAGCTGCACAGATAATGTCCTGGCCCGGTGGGTGGAATGAAGTGGTCCTGCGCCAGTGTGTCGCCTCTGCATTCCATCCGCGTTGGCTTTGGGGTCCCAGAAGGGAGCACAGGGCGGTGCTGCGGGAGCCTGGGCAGGTACAGTTCCTGGGTGTGTGTGCCGCCTCTGCTACCATGAGAAGCAGCCAGAAGGTTGGAGCTCCAGCCCACACTGGACCTGCAGGGCCCCTCGCACTGCGAAGAGATAGATGCTGGGAAGCACAGCCGGGAAGGTGGGGGCATGTTTGGCTTCCAGATGTTGTGGTGCCCCACACAGCTGGCTTCTCGTGGTCCCAGCTTGCTACATGGTGGGCGAGAAGGCGGGAGCTGGAGGGGATGCGGGATGCATCAAAAGGGCTCAGTCCAGCTTCTCCGTAATGGCAGCCCAGATGGTTCAAAATGGTTAGAGACTGCAGGTGGACGGAGGCTCCCCTGGGAAGGGACTGAGGTCAGAGTCCTCTCAGGAGCCAGCCCTGACTCTTGGCTCTGCCTGCGATGGGATGGGTAGGAACCTGGGGGCTCACTCTTTGGTGCCCCAGATTCTACAGCCACCTGTCCCCGCACCCAGGCAGGATCTCGTCTGCTTCTCTCGGCTCTCAGCCTCTTTCTCGGGCCAGATGGGGCTGGGACGGAAGGCAGACCTAGGCTTCCGCTTGTTTTCCTGTCTCCCCTGCTGTGTCCTCTTCCCTGGCGCCTGGGGATTCTCTGGGCTGACAGTGAGCCTCTGAGTGCTTCACACTTTATTGAGAAGTCACCACAATAATTATCAGATCATTAGCAGAGGATGGAGCAGAGGGCCTCAAAGCGCTGCTCCGGAATTGCTGAGACAGGTGTAACAGCACATCTGGGCAGGCTGCAGCCACTTCCAAGAGCTGCTGGGGATGGAAGGACAGGCGTTAATTAAACCAGGCTGAGCAGCAGAGGGGACAAGTGACCTTCTAATTGGAACACAGTGACCGTCCACACAAGGGGGACGAGGCCTGCCAGTTTCAGGTGAAGCACAAAATGTAGACTGTACAGCTCCTCTGACACCTTAATGAGAGGTCTGCCCTCCAGCTGAGGTCCTGTGGTACTTACCTGTTTGGGCAAGAGTGCCAATCGATCATCCTGTACCCCAGGCTTTGTGATGATGAAAGTTAATGAGGTTGAGATGGATAGAAGAAATAAAGACAGGCAAAGAAGGAATGGAAAAAATCATAAGAGAGCCACAGCTTCGGGAAAGAGTTGTCCGGGGTTGCACTGATTTTTTCGATTCTAGGAAACTCACTCTCAGACAAAAGCATCCCCCCAAAGTCCCTTAGACACTGTAAAGGGGTGGGTTTAGGAGGGAGTCAGCTAGACACACAGGAAACAGCACACACCCCCTTGAGAAGCCTAATGATGTAAATATAAGCACAACAAAGAGGTTTCAAAGCTGGGGTCAGGTGGGCTGCGGGGAGCTTCCTGCCTGCAGCCATCTTTCCAAGGAGCTAAGTTTGCTGCTGACTCCTCCCGACCTCTGGGCTGGGCTGTGGGAACCAAAAGACCAGGGTAGCTGTTTTCTTCTGAATTCAGCTGTCTGAGGTGCTGACTTTCTTCAGCTGTGCATTACAAAACCTAAAGCCCAGCGGGTCACTCTACTGTCAGAGAGCCGCCAGCCTAAAACAAGTCTCTCCGCTCTGCCTACGTATGTGAGAATGGAACAGGGGAAGCCGCTCGCTCGGCACAGCATGCCACTTTCCGAGTCCTCTCTCAGAAACCGGGAGCTAGTCTTCTTATTCCTGGCAAAAGTTCTCCGGACTTCCTCCCTTTGTCTGAGATTTCATTTTTTGACTTAGTGAGACAACACGCTTGAGTTCAAGCAATCTGTACAGCGCCAACTGTCTCATGAGGTCCCGCCTGTCCCCGCGCCTTCAAGACTCACCCACCGCACGGGCCTGCCCTCACGAGGCAGCACTCTGAATGGGTGGCAGGTCTCTAAGCTTCAAGCATACACAAATGGTTTGCGTTGTAACCTAGCTCACCAGCCAGGTAACCCAACATAGGAATCCAAATCCTAGGTGTCTTAAGAAATGCAAACTCTTCCCAGCCCATAATGCACCTTTCTTTATAAGCCTCCACACTCCCTTCTGAGGTAGATTTCTTTCTACTAACAAATCTTTCTATACCTGTAATAATTTTTTAAAACATAGGCTGGCGAGATAGCTCAGTAGACTAAGTGCCTGCTTAGGCAAGCAAAGGAACTGGTTTGATCCCTGGCACCACCCCTAGGCGCTCCGAGTCCAGGCATGGTGGCGCATGCCTGTAATCCCAGCACTGAGGAAGCTGAAAACAGGAGGATCACTATGAGTCTGAGCGAGCTGTGTGGAGAGACCCTGTACCAAATACATAAAAAAAAAAAAAAAAAAAGAGTGTAATCATTCACCATACTTTGTGATTCCATCTCACACATCACACCTCACCCCCAGCCAGTGCACTGAGCTGTCACGGTCCCCTCCTGTGCGCTATAAGCCTGGGGCTGGGGAAATGAAGAGAAATATTCTAGTGGCTTGGGAGCAGGCCTCCCCGAACACTAGCAAGTGTGGCGGAAGCCCACTGGTGCTGGGCAGTGTCTCGCAAAGCCATCTGTGGATAGCTGGGCAGGACTTCGGAGCATCCACTGACCACAGGGTCCTCGGCCCTTGGGAGGACCCTCCCAGTAGGCGCACCGATGCCTTGAGATAATGAAGAGTCTCCATCATCAACAGCCGTCCCTTCCAGTCTCTTCTGGTGCGACTGCTTTACTCCAAGAAGCCCCATGAGGTATATTCCTTCGTTCCTGACTTGCAGGTAAGGAAGCAGAGGTGCGGGGGTCAACTGGCAAAAGACCTGGGATTTGAACCCCGGTCCCTGTGGCTCCAGATCCCGTGTGTCCACCGTGATCAGGACTCGGCCTTAGGGTGGGGGTGCTGCTCCAGACACAGCCGGTCGGTACTGGAAATACGTGCAGTGAGGTCAGGGAGGAGGTGTTAGGCCTGCGCAGGTCTGGTGTCCAAGCAGATGGCAGGAAGACAAAAGGACCTGGCTCCAGCCTCCAGGGTGCAGACTGCCCGGCCCGGCTCCACTCTGTGCGGGCAGCCTGTGTTCTGCCAGCTCTGCAGCTCCGAGGTTCCTGAACAGTGCTGAGGAGCCAGCGGTGGCACTAAATTATTGTGTTAAAAGGGATTATTTTTATCACTCTGTGTTCTGGGCTGTGGAGAATGCTGCAAACAAAGGCAGGTTGAATAGGATACTCTGTGTGGGGCCAGGGGTGGAGGCCCAGGAGGAAGGGGTGTCTGTGCGTGTGTGAGCTCCTGTCTGCTGCTCAGCTGGGTGACAGGCACCAGGTGGGTGTAGGCCCTTCCACCCAGGAGGTGTCCACAGGAGTTTGCCATGCCATCTTCCCTGGAGAAATGTAGCAAGAGGAATTGGAACCAGGGAAGGTCACGCTCTGGGAGAGGCCTGCAGAGCCTGTGCATGGCTTGGGCTGAAAGGGGAGCCTGGCGCCTTCCCCAGGGCTCCTCTATCTCTGGCCAGAAGGGCCCTACCAAGTGCCGGCCTGGGGGAGAGAGCGGACACCCCCATGTGTGAAAACGCCCTGTTCCCTGTGGAACATGTCCACTCACTTGGGGAACTAATGCAATTTTTAAGCTTCTGATTGAAGCTAACAGAACTAAAGCCCCTTGTGGAAGGAGCTCTCAGATAAACAAAAATACGTATATAGCCAGCCCTCCCAAGTGACGCCGCTGCCTGCTTTTGTGCGTTACAGAAAAGGGATGACACAGATGCATTCTGAGAGGTTGGTGGAAAGTCTGGAAATACTCGGGTGAGGCCCACTGACTGGGGCACTCCCTCCTCCGAGCAACCTTTTGGTGACCCTGTCATTGTCCCTGGACCCAGGCCTCGTGCAGGCTAAAGCCTCTGAATGCAGAGCACATCTTTCACATATTCCAAGACTAAGGGTTCATTTGGGGCACTGGGCTAGGGGTTCATCTGGGGCGCTGGGCCATGCAGGCGTGGCAGGTAGAGCCCCGCAGAGAGGTCACCAACCTGGACACTGACTTTCCACTAGACTGGACCATCCTGCATTTCCTCTGGACTCAGGTCACAGCCTTGGCCACAAGTCACCAGAAGCTTTAAAAGACCAGTGCAGGAGTCCCATCCCGAGGTTCTAACGGCCCCTCAGGTCATCTTGTCTCGGGGCCCTGGAGTCGACCTGTAGGGTTACGTGATCTGGGTAAGACGTTTCCAGCAGTAGACAGGCGGGGCCATGCTCACACGACAGAGAAGCTGAGCAGTGTGGTTGCTACTAGGACGGCGCATCCAGCCCAGATCCCGGGCACAGGGCACCTCAGCCCTGATGACAGCCCAGGCCCCACTGGACTGGAGGTTGTCATGGTGAATGATGCAGCCAGGGTGAAGAGAAGAAAAGCGAGAGGTGTGTGTCTGTGGGAAAGTTGCTTAATATTCCTACACCTCCGTGTTCTGATCTATAGAGTGCAAGTAATAATACCAGTTGCCATGGCAATGGACGCCTCTTAAGTGCCCAGGAAGACGTCATCACCAACACAACATGGGATCCCAGATGGAGGGCTGGTGACTTCTACAATCTTCAGTGAAAATGTGTCCATTTCAGTGAAGTCCTTGGAGAAGTAGCAAGTGACATCACCCATTATTGTCTGAGCTCAGTGGGCTTCTGTGTTCTGGACGCGTGGGGGCAGTGGCTGAAGCTGGAGCTTGATCACACACCGGGGGCTGGAGCAGGGCCAGCCCTGAGAACAGTGTCCCAGGCAAGCCATGTGACAAGCTGTTCCAGCCTGAGAGCACGAGTGCCCGAGGTGAGCCAGGTGAAGCAGCCCAAGCACACCGAGCGTGAGAGGTGAGCTAGCTGTTGGGCAGAGAGCACCAACCTGCCACATGTATGAAGAAATACGCTGCAGCTGTTGGGCGGTTCTTTTCTCCAGAGAGAGAGAGAGAGAGAGAGAGAGAGAGAGAGACAGACAGACAGACAGACAGACAGACAGACAGAGAGACAGAGAGACAGAGAGAGGCAGCCAGACAGATCACCTGATGTCAGCTTTCTGCACTTTCGTTCTTGCTTCATTTCCTCACAGCCCTCGCCCCAGGAGCTTCTCAAGAGCTGCCCTGGATGTGGCAGAAGCCACTCCAGGACCTTCCACGGCTGTGATCACGGAAGCAGGTCGTGGCCCGCAGGACTGTGAGCCAGGTCTGCATCTACTCATAACCTGGAGTGAGGATGGAGGAAGAACCTGCGCTGGCCTTCTTGAATTTGGCAAATGGGAGGCAGGGGAACTGTTCTCAAGGAAAATAATTCTCTTCTGTCAACAGGATGAAATGCGGTGGATTGAAGCCAGCAGCCAGGATCCTACAAACTTGTGAAATAAGAAGGAAAACTTCTTGACAGATGAAAACTTCAGTTAAAAACAGTCCTAAGCAATCTGTCCTCTTAGGGCTTGATAAAATGAAGGTAAAGATGGAGCAAGGATGGAGATGGCTGCATAGGACAGCTAAGGTCACCTGCACACAGTCCAGGCCCTAGGGACATTTAAACCTAGCCACATGCTAGCCTCTGGGCTAATGTCCAATATTTGCTGGATAGTGTCCTGATTTCCTTAGAGCCTGCCATTGTCTATATCATAACCCTGACATTTTATAGAACGTTAAAAGATTGCAGTCCTTGCGTCTGGCATTCACAAGAACCCTGCACAAGGCGGCCATGGTGCTATCGTGCCCATGTAACAGATCTATCACAGGCAATACATTTATTTTTTCCTTTTAAACTAGACCCTAATTTTGTTTCCATATCTAGTTCTGCCTCAGATGATTCAAAAGACTGTGACCTTATTTCCAGCTTTAGGGGTAAATCCTGATTGGACAGCCCCAGTCCTTTCCAATGATTGGTTTAGAAAAGGCCATGTGACTCATGGCCTTTGGCCAATGAGAAGTGGGAGGAAGTTGCCAGATCTCTCCTAGAGAGTTGTCCTTGCTTCTACAAAAGAAGCAGTGTGCAAATTTCTGAGTCCAGAAGTGGTGTCTAGATTAAAAGCTCTTGCTCCAGACTTGCTACTGAGCTGATGACATAACCCATAGAGGAGACATGGAACAACACAGAGGACAGGATCCCGAGTGACCCGTGGAGCAGCTGAGGGCGCTGAACACTGCCCTGCCTCTAGCCCTCCGGTTATGGGGAGGACTAATTTTCACCATGTGTACTCTGGGATCCTGAGGTTAAGTGGCTATGGTCATCTATGGGAAGTGGTAGGGGCCAGACTGAAGCCGCATTTCCCCACTCCCGGCTCCGCTGTCTGTGTTCCTCTATCCCTGTCTTAGTTACTCTTCTCTCGTTGCTGGGACAAATACCTGACACTCAAAATGAAGGAAGGAAAGGTTTATTTAGCTCACAGTTACTGGAGGTTTCAGTCCATACTCAGCTGGGTCCAACGCAGAGCAGCACATAGCAGAGGGCAACCTTTCATGGCGACGGCAAAGAGCAAGAGTGCAAGGGAGAAGTAGCAGCAGCTCAAGCCGCTGGCTTCTCTTCCCACCTTACATTGTAATGCAAATTGCCTGCCCCAGGGTAGGGGAAGTACTCACACCAATGGGTAATCCCAGCAGTACTAAAACCCATAATCCCAGCCTCGGATCACACATAATCCCAGGGGATCATGAGTTAACACAAACTCTAGAAGTCCTCACCCCATGACTGCATGAGGCTTTGGGGGGACAACTAGACACAAACCATAACAATCCCCAAGTGACAATTTCAGTTTGAAATTATCTTCAGGATTTACCATCATTGAATTGAATGTTTGTCTTATTGTTCCTCAGGCTGGTTAATAAACTAATAGCCAGTAACAGTCCCACCCTGGACCAGCGGGGGAGGGAAGGACGCGGGACCCAGACCAGCTAGGCCTGCAGCGACCAACTCCCTCCAGCTACACCCCAGTTCTGAACACCACACTTGGTTTTGAACTCGGGATCTACGATCCAGTCACCTTCCCAGATCCGTTCCTCTGGACATATGAGACATTTGGGGAACACTGTTGATCCAAACCAGAACGTTTGCTCACTTAGGAAATCCAGAAATTGGCAAAGCCCACACTGGCTCAGGCCCTCCGTCTGCATCCAGAACCCTGGCTCCTTCTTTCCTGGGGTGTCCCTGGCTGGGCTGTGTAAACTGGCTGCACTTTACTCGTCATTTGATGGTGGATGCCTTTCCTTCAAACATCAAGCTACTGCACAGTGAGGTCCAGAAGCAAGAACAGAAGGGAAAACCCTCCTCTCGTTTTCAGAGGACATAATCCCTCTTCAACACTACCCATTGGGGCTGGTCAGATAGCTCAGTGAACTAAAGCGCCAGCTTGGGCAGAGTGCAGGGGCTGGGGCTCAATCCCCAGCACCATAAGCTGGGCCAGCCCCGCCCCCGGGTGCACTGAGACAGCGACTGAGACTGAGCTTGGTGGTGCGCACCTGTGATCCCAGCTCTTGGGAGGCTGAAAACAGGCGGATCACTACGAGTCCTATGTAATAGTGAGACCCTATAAACCCTGTACTAAATATATTAAGAAAAATTACCCATTAATTTTTTTGATGTCACAAGGCTGATAAAATGGGTGGAGGACACCAGGGTGGACCCTCTGACTCTACACTGTCCAATCAAATCATAGGGTAAACCACAGATGTAATTTAATTATTTTCATTGCCATATTTACAGAGTGGAAAGAAGGTCCAGCCTGATAGCTCAGCAGAATAAAGCACCTGCTTAGGCAGAGCATAGCAGCCAGGGTTCGATCCCCTGTGTGCCGTGCGGGCCCCGCCCCCAGGGCATGCTGAGAGAGTGATGGAGACTGGGCGTGGTGGTGCGCGTCTATAATCCTAGCACTTGGGAGGCTGGAAACAGGAGAACCACTATGAGTCTGATCTGTGTAGTGAGATCCTGAACACCCTATAGGCTCTGCCCTAAATACAGAAAAAGAAAAATAAAAGTGGAGAGAAGTGGGTGAAATTCATAAATTCTTACTTTGCCCAGTGTATCCAAAAGATTATTTCAACGCCTGATCAATATGTAACTTATTAGTGAGATATTTTACATTTTTCTACATCATTAAGTTTCTGGAACTCAGTGTGTATTTTATACTTGTGACACTTCGCAACTCAGTCACTAAATTTTTCTTAGAAATACTTAGAATACTTTTCTATTTAGATTTCATAAATACACAAGTACTGGGCTAATGTCCCGTATTTGCTGGATAGTGTCCTGATTTCTGAACACTGAACATGGGTTCACACAGCCATATCATCCCAAATACATTCAAAATTGTCCAGTAGCCAAATCAAGTATCATCTGTCTCCATCTACTTACTCCCAACATATTCAGAAATTCCCAATAACTTAATCAAGTGATGGTGCTTGCATTTACATTCAAACTAATTAAGGTCAAATGCAATCAAATATCCATTTCTCAGTCTCACTGCTACATTTCAGATGCTCAGAAGCCACATGTGGCCCTGGTCTTGGTGTCTCACAGCATGGGTCTAGAGCCTGGACACTTAGGATCATTTTTGTCAAGCCCCACTCCCCCTGCACAGTGGCCCCTCTATTTAGAAGATGCACAAAGTTCACCACTGCAAGGCTCAATGGGTTTGTTATTTGAATTTGTGACCGGACGAGGCAGTGGCATTAGAGAGTGGAGTTCAACCTGAGTCATGGTCACACTGCCAGTACCTCTATGTCACCCAGAAATGAGCCACCAAAGAAATTTGGCCATGCAACCTGGCATGGGTTTGGTCCTCAGTACCCTGCTGTGTCCCCTGTCATCCCAGCGTGGACATGCCAGCTTCTGGGACCACGGCAGGGAAGCCTGGTCACTAACTCTTCATACCCACTTGCCTGGGAGCCAACCCGCAGGAGGACGCGCCATGAGCATGTCTGGGGGAGACACAGCCGGAGACCCCAGCTCTGTAGGCTGCTCCGCAGCTCCAGCACTGATCTTAAGAAGCGGTGCCCAGGCAGCGTGCTGGGGAATGTGCTAGAGGACGAGACGGTGGGCTTGGGTGAGGAGGAGGGCAGCGTTCTGCCTGCTCGCGCTGCCAGCAGCTTCCTTTCCCACGTGGGAGCCGTGGTGAGTAGTGTCTTTCCTTTGTCTTTCCATCTGGGAAAAGGCACCAGCTAAGTACTCAGCCTGACATGCAGACCACTGGACCCCCATTTCTTTAGTAAGTGCTTTTAAGGAGTGTAGAATCAACACCATAGAACCATAGACTTGCAGAGTGGACACCGCCAGACGCCCAGCCTGGGATCCGGGGAGCTGGGGAGCTGGGGAGCTGGGAGCAGAGGTGGGGCTGGAGCAGCTGGGCCGGGCCGTGAGGCGGTAACCATGCAATCAGCGCCCTCGCTCTGACCAGAGGGGTGGCGGGGAGCTCCAGGCAGCACCATAAGCCAAGCCAAAGGCAAGACAGCTGCCAGCAAGGCAGAGTAAGATAAGGTCCCGGCCCAGAGGCCCAGAGGGCCAGAGCCACAGAGATAGATGCTCCTTCTGGAGCTGCGAGCCAGATCTAGACGGCCAGACGGGGCTTTGTGGATTCAGCAGCAACCACATGACGACGGCACAATAACTTTGGCATGGCAGCCAGTTCTTGTCCACCAAGGAGCTTCCCCTACACCTCCTTTTAAGGAGAAGGCTATCTACATGCTCAATAAATAACCCCTGGGAACACTTAACCAAAGACGTCTGAGTGGCTGCTGAGTACATGAATTCAGCGGGCCTTGCAGTTTTTTAGTGATCAGGGAAATGAAATTTTAGCCGAAGTGAAATCCCACCACACGCTACTAGGACGGCTCAAGACGGAGTGGCACCCACGTTGGTGGCTGCGTGGAGCAGCACTGGGGGGAATGCAAAACAGGATCTGGATTTTGGGAAACCGAGTTTTTTAGAAAGTGAACCCACCTCCATCTGCCCTGTAATCCAGGAATTTCCTTCTTAGAAGAAGGGCCAACACTTGCCCACAGAAAGATTCATGTATGAATGTTCACAAGGACTTTAGCCACAAGGGCCTCCAGCTGAGAGCAGCCCAGGCATGCATCAGAAGCAAGAAGGACCCCACCCTGGGAGGCCAAGGCAGGAGGACACAGTTTCCAGCCAGCCTGGACAACTTGGTGGGTTAGTGGGACCCTATTTCAAAATAAAAAATTTTAAAATGGTTGAGAATGTAGCGCTGTATGAAGGATCTGGGGTTCATCCCCAGAACTGCAAAGGTATTTATATCTACATATGCACACGTATAATTATGTCTATTACTTCCACATAATGAAATGCTTTCAGTGATTTATAATGAATAGTGGGACATCTGGGGGTAGGGGCGGCAGGACCACCAGGCTCACGCAAAGGCAGCGTGGAGTGAATCTCTGCACCTGGTGCAGGCAGGCAGAGAGCAGCAAGACCATCTGCTCAAGCAAAGAGAAGTGCGTCCCTTTTTAGGGCTGGAGAGAAGGCAGGGGATGCTAGGTGGGAAGCTTTTAATGAGTGTCTGTGGCCCGAGTCCTCCGCTGCCCTGCACCTCCGTGGGCAGAGTCCTTGAAGTGTCCGGTGTAAATTTCCGGGAGGCTCCAGATGTCCCCAGGACCTGCAAGATTCCGTGCTCTATTTTGTCTCCTTCATGACATCCTATGCTTGCCGAAGACAAGTTCGGGGCTGGGCTGGGTTTCCTGCATAAAGCAGCGCCTGTGCCGGCAAGCAGGCTGGGGGCTGCGGGAGTCGGGTCCGTTCAAACCTTGCACAGTGCGTGGACCAGGATAAGTGAGTCTCACAGGTCATGCCTCGTCTCAGAAACCAGATGCAAGAGGCCAGACTCTTGCTGTGCAATCTAAGAACAGCAAAAATTAACATATGTGATTGAAATTGGAATGCAGTTAGGCGGGGGAAGATGACACGGAAAGACTTGAGGGAACTTTTCAAGATGGTAGAAACCTTCCAGTCTGGCACGGTGGTACAAGTGTGTAACCCCAGCTCTCCAGAGGCTGAGGCAGGAGGATGGCCAGCGGACAGGGCCCAGCCTGAGCAATAAAGTGAGACCCTGTTCCAAAAAGCTATAAAGCTAAAAAAGAACGCCAAACAGTAAAGTTCCGTATCTTGTTTTGGGTGGTAGTTCTAGGGGGGTGTAGTTATTTGCCAAAATCTGTCAAGCTGAATACCTAAGACAGCTGCACTTTTCTGTGTGTGGATTATGTACCTATTTACAAAATAATAAGCCGTCGGAAACCGGTGTCTGTAGAGCTGGACGGGGAAACCGAAATCACAGACCACTACGTCACTGCCACCCTATGGCAGACATTGCCCATTGATTTCAGCATTCTGTGCCCATGAGCTTTATGAGACTTAACAATACATTACAGTGTAGCTCCCCAGGCAGGCAGGAGCAATCTACCAACCTATTAGGTGATGCCCGCTGCTATAGCCCTCCAAGCTGTATCTCCAGTTGATCAAGGCCTATGGAAACTCATCTTCTCCATAAAGATAATCGCATTGCACCGCCTGCGAGTGTTGGGTACTATGTCTCAGCAACAAGAAAGTGACTAAGACAATTTCATCTGGTCTGGGTTTCAAATGATTGGCCAGGCTGAGGAGATAGTTTGGTGGTCTAAGTGCCTGCCTGGCAAGCACAAGGACCCAGATTCAATCCCTGGTACTGCATGCTGTGCCATCCCTGGAACCCTGGGTCCCCTGTGCCCACCCTGAAATCGGGCATGGTGGCACATGCCTGTAATCCCATCCGTGGAGGCTGAAACAGGAGAATCACTATGAGTCTGAACTGCATATTGAGACTCTACATCAAAAAAAAAGATTGTCCAAATTATTATTTTTTTTAAAAAGAATTTAAAAATTTTTATTTATTTTTTGGAACCAGGAATTGAACTCCGGATCTCATGCTTGCCAGGCAGGGATCAACCTCTTTTTCTTCTCTCTCTTGCTTTTCCTGTGGTACTGGGGATTGAACTCGGGACCTTAGGCTCGCCATACAGGCACTTATGCCACTGAGCTCTCTCCTTGGCCCCTAAATGTCTCTCAAATGGCATCTGTTCAGAAAAAGCTTCCAAAGATCAAAAACCAGAGCAAGTATTTTTTTCCTAACTTATAAACACATAATTTGTTTAGGAGGAAGAGAAACAACTTGGAATAGATCAGAATACACCTCCACATTAATCATTCTTTTCATATACTTCAAATTTGTACTTAATGCCTTTCTCCTCCTGGACCTCAGAAAGCACACCTGGGCATTTCAGGAGGAGCCTGTATTTCTTCAAATCAATTTCTGGAAAAAAATGTGTCACTTTCAAATTCCTGCATGATCCTCGTCACGAACGGTTTGACATGGCCTGGCCGATCCATGGCTTCCTTGTAAACAGCACTGCCACCCACGACCCACACCAGGTCCACCTTGCTGGCTAATTCTGGCTGCTCAATAAGCTTCAGGGAGTCATCCAGACTTTGGGCAAGAAAGTGAGCTCCTTGGGGAGGTTCCTCGAGTTCTCTACTGAGTCCTATATTAATTCTGTCTTTCAAAGGTCACTTCTTCTCAGGAATGGAGAACCAGGTCTTCTTACCCATTACCACCAGATTCTGTTTACCTTCCACTGAGGTGGTTGTGGTCTTCTCTGGAAGTAGTTGAATTCATTCCTGAGTGGGGGCCAGGGCAAGTCCCCGTTCCTGCTGATACCCATGTTCTGGGACACGGCGACGATGCAGTTCAGAGGGTGCACCATGGCGCGGTTCCCTCCGAGCTGGCCCGGGACCCTGAACCCCGCGAGCATGGCGCCAAGCTCCAAATTATTATTATTATGGTCACTAAAGAAACATACGCACTTGATCAAGAGAAACCAGAACACCAGAAAGGTCTACCATGAAAGGTGGTCCGCTAGCAGCCTCCCTTGCGTCCAGCTCCCTTCCTCAGGGGTTCTCTTACGGGTGCCCCACGTGCCATTTTCTCATCTTTCATCAGTCTCGGGTGGTGGAGGCCAAGAGGTTGGCGCACTGGCCCTAGGCCTCGCCATCCGCTCTAAAACGACGAGTGTGGTGGCCCCAGGTCCCTTGGGGAGAAGAAACACCGTATTCCTTAATTTCCTCAAAGTAATTTGGGGTGGGTTTTTTTTGGTCCCACCCAGTATTGTAGCCATTTGGGATTTTGTTTGGTGAAGCAGGGTGTCACTACGTAGTTAGCCAGGCCCTGGACCAGCGGCCAGGCTGGCCCGGGACTTGCAGTCCCTTCGGCTGGGCGCAGGAGGGCTGCCTGCCTTTCCCTAGGGCAGAAGCTGAGCAGCAGCAGCCGGGCAGGAGCAGCGAGCAGGAGGACGCAGGCCCAGCAGCGCAGCTGGCCGCGGCCGCAGCGAGGACCTTTGCTCATCCAGCGTGGAAACTGGCCCAGGTTTCCACGGTGATGGCTATTTTTGTCTGTGGTATTTATTTAAGACCACTATTTCCTTCATTGTCCAAAATCATTTTGATCTTTTTGCCTTTCCTAACGAATAATGAATTTATTGACGTAAACTCCCGTTACCAAGAGACCACCTCTGTGTTAATCTACCTGGAGGATCCTGAGAGGCATCCCGAAGGCCTCCTGGGAGATCAGGGCCTGGGAAGAGGAGGCAGAGAAAGGGGAGAGTGCAGGGAGGTGGGAGAGGCTTGGCCAGCTCCACGGGCTGCAAGGAAACACAGCAGGCACAGCCAGGTCGGATGGAGTCACAGCAGGCGGCAGGAGCTACCCTGCCTGGGCCGGGAAGCCCAAAGCGCTTCGCCCAGCAGAGGAGGAAGCGGTGCGGGTTCCAGGAGGTCGCAGGGGCGTGCCCGGCCTTGGCGCCCTCGTCCCCCTCATCCCAGACTCTTTCTGGCCTGCTGTGTCTTCCTGAAGCTGTCCCCTAGAGGTTTCGAGATCAGTTCTCTCGGTGTCTACCTGCCCCTGCTTAATCCATTGTAGAAAGACGGTTTTGCTAGCCATAGGAGGCCAGCTACAGTTACTCCTGTCAGCACCTTGGAGTCGTTGTGGTCTTCTGGCTGCCGCTGCGAGGTTGGTGTGGATCTGTGTTCCTCTGCGGCTCATCTGTCTCCTCTTTCTGGCTGCTTTCAGGATCGTCCTTTGTCCTCAGCATTCTATACTTCCCACTGTGAGATGTCTGGGTCTGGCCACCTGATAACTCAGCCTGTGTGAGATTATTGTTGGGACTTTGTAAGTACAAGGATTCCTGTCTTTACTCTGAAAAATCCTTAGCTATTACTTCTTCGAGCATTTCTTCTTTAAAAATTTTGTTTTGTAAGGCAGAACCTCGCTGCATAGTTCAGGCTGACCTTGAGCTACTGTGTGGCTGAGGCTGGCCTTGAACTTGTGCTGGTCCTCCTGCCTCAGCCTTCCGAGTGCTGGGACCACAGGCCTGCTCTACCACACCTGGCGGTTGCTTCTTCTTACAGTCTGTTATCATCCCTTTAGGGGACCATGACTAGCCCAGTATCGGACCTTTCCATTCCTATTTTCTTCACCAGAGTTTTCTGAATTTTTAAAAAACATTTAATTTAATTTAATTTTTTGGTGGAACTGGGGATTGAACTCAGGCCCTTGCGCTTGCCAGGGAAGCATTTATTCTACTGCGCCATCTCCCGGGCCTCTCTGGTAGACTATTTCATGGCTATCAGGATTGTGTATGCATGTGCATGTTTAGAGCGTCGAAATGTCTTTTAGCTAAAAGGTTTCAGGGTGTTTACTTATTTTATTTATTTATTTATTTATTTTTTGTGGAAGCAGGGATTGAACTGAAACCCTTGCGCTTGCCAGGGAAGCACTTATTGCACTGAACCATCTCCCAGGCCCCTTTATTTATTTATTTTTTATGGCACTGGGGATTGAACTCAGGACCCTGTGCTTGCCAGGCAAGCGCTTATTCTACTGAGCCATCTCCCCAGCCCCTCAGGATATTTAAATTATGGCTTTCTCTAGGCATTCCAGTTTTATATTTGTTGCCTCATCTTCAGGTATATTTATTATTTTCTCCCTAATTGCATTAATATCTTTGTATCTTTCCTTTGCCTTGTGTTGATTATGCTAACAATTGGATTCTGAGCCTTCTGTTTTCTGTTTCTTGGAGCTTGTAATATATTTATTAATTCTTTAATGGTCTTGTTTTGATCCTTGATTTGTTTTCTGAGTTCTGGAAGAACTATTTTGGTGTCAGTCTATTGATTCACCAACTCACCTTGCAGTTCCTGTTTTATTAAATTCACGGTCTCATTAGAAGCAGCACTCCTGGGGGTCTGCTTCTGCCCCTGAGTTTTGTTTTCCTTTACGCACAGAGCACGCTCTTCCGCTATCTTTTGTACGCTGTTACTGCCTTCTTTTTTGTTATTATGGTATGTTGTCACGGTTGCCATGGCGTTCCTGTGGACTGGGTCATGTTGAATGTGGAAAGCTATATCCACAGGCTGCTTTTCTGTGAGAACTTTCCTGTTTTATGTTAGAATCTCTGATGGAGAACATCCTTCCACTGATTAGAAGAGACTCGAAATAGAAATATTGCATTATTTTCAGGTGCATGAGGATATATAGCATTCCTGGAGAGTGATCATGCAGAGTTGGATCATGAGAGATAGAGAGAGAGAGGGAGAGAGTCAGACAAACAGACAGTCAGACAGTCAGACAGACAGAGACAGAGACAGAGACAGAGACAGAGACAGAGACAGAGACAGAGACAGAGACAGAGACACGAACTGTGATCCAGTACCTCCAGGACACCGTCCAAACAGGTTTTTCATGAAGCAATTTAATTGCTGGGCTTAACGCACATAAGCAGAAGCCTGAGTTCACAGTGACTTAGATGGAGTCACTCTGACCAGCCTGCAGGTCCCCCGGGACTGTGGAACCCGGGCTGGCTCGACTGTCCCATGGGGAAATGGCCCTCAGGAAGCAGTCGTATAAAGCAGCCATTTGGATCAACAACGGAGGAGCTGGGATGTCTGTGGAATGGGGTGTGGCCAGAAGGCTGTCCCAGGACTCTGTGAGCCCTGCTTTGGGCAGGAGGCGGCCCCAGTGGACACTGAAGCAGTGTGACATTCCACTCAGCCTCTGCCTTTCCTCCAGTGTTGCTTGTCCTCTCCACTCCTTGGACTCTAAGAGCCTCAGGTATGGAGGAGGGTTCTCCAAGCCCTTGCTTTTATGAGAAATAATCTCCACAGCTTTACCTTCCTTTCTCCCCTTCTCTCCCCCCACCCCATCCAAATAGAACAGGAAAAGACAAGGTCACCTGCCTTGAGAGAGGCAGGGCGGAGGTCTCAGGCATCTTTGCCTCAGTGGAGCGAGGTACAGGAGGAGGGCCACACACTCCATCAGCTCCTGAGTTAGGTTTTCCTCTGTCGTTGCTTCCCAGTCACCCTCTTCTGCCACAGACATGGCACAAAGGACGTGGTGTATGCCTGGCTGGAAGCAGAACAGGCCCAGAATTAATGTTTTCCATGGTCCAAATGTATGTTGCCTCCAACCCATCTGGTCTGAGCATACAGCTGTCCACACCCAAACAGTACACTCCAAGAAGACACCATCATCAGAGACACTTGAGGCAATGAAGTGTTACGGCACCTGCAGTCACGAGGGAAAGATTGCCCACCACGAAGCACCGTGTATTAGTCAGCTTTTCTTCACAGTGACAAAATACCTAAGGAAAACAATGCAAGCAAGGAAAGGTTTGTGTAAGCTTGGCTTGAAGGGGAGGTCTCAGTTTGCGGCTGACTGGCCTGAGGTGAGGTGGAAACATGGCGGAAGGCATGGCAGAGGAGATGTGCTTACTTCATGGAGGCCAGAAAGCAGAGAGGGTGACAGCCCAGAGGAGAGGTCAGGTCCCTCTAGGGCATGTCCCATGACCCCTTGCTTCAACTACCCCACATGTCCTGATGCTATCACCTCCCAATAGTGCCAGCAATTATGATCTCATCACTGGATTAATCCATTTGATGAAGTTAGAGCCCTCATGACCCAAAAGCCCATCAGTGATCAACCAGGCCTTTACCACATACATTTTGGGGGACATTTCTAGTCCAAGCCATTATACATCCTCTCCTAGAGCCCTCTCTGGGAGAGCGTGCCTGAGGTCTCTGGTGTTCCTTCCACAACTGCTGTTCTGACCAGTTCAGGACCGTCTACAAAGCTGCTCCCGGCATTCGCTCATGTGATACTCCCTAGCACCTGTGAGCCTGGTCTCGATCCTTCTCATAAGAAAGCAAAAGCCAGCAGCCCCATTCCCACGCAGCCCACACAGCATGGGGCACACCCTGCACTTTGCAGGCTCTCCCAGCTCCTTGGGGGCCACCTGCCTCGGAGCTCCCAGCCTCCGCAGCCGCTCCTCCCGTCCTCTCGAGTCCTCTTCGAGCAGGGCCGGCCTCACCTGGCCGCTCTGTCTCGGGGATGCAGGCTCAGCCTGCTCAGCCTGCTACTGCACAGCCCAGGTTTTAGCCAAAAACTGTATTTTTCTTCCAAACTCTAAGTTTCTCCCAAATAATCCCAGCTAAATATAATGCAGATGCCCTTTGGCACATCTTGCCAATTTTGCCGGTGATTCATAGACCCTCACTCGGGGTGCCCAGGGATACATAGGTCCCACACAGTTAAAAATACCCACTGCACTGGAAGGTGGCACAGAAGGATTAATGAGCTTCCTGAATCCTCTTGAGGCTGGCAGGAGCGTGGGTCGGACCTCGCGGTGGCAGGCCATCTGTGGACAGCCTCTGGGTCCCGGCTTCATTACCAAATTGGTAGTCACCTGAGCCGTCCAACACCCACAGAGCAGCCTGGTGGACAGGCTAATGTGGTGAAGGGCCAGTGGCCAGAGCAGCAGGCATGAGCTCCACAGCGCTGCCCCCTCCTCTGCCAGCCCAGAGCCACAGGCTGAGCCAGGGATTTACTGTGGAGCCTGGGGTGGTGGTGGTAGGAAAGAGATTAATATTTAAAACTCTCAGAACTGTCTCACACGGAAGTATTTGCCATTGCAGTTGTTTATGTCTCTTGATTCGTACCAGAAACCCGTACAGAAGCAAGTATGAGACCAGGGGGTCTGGAAAGGGTGGGAAGCGATGGGGCAAGCTCTCCGGGAGCTCAGTGGCGCTTCTTGTTCCCGGAAGATGAGGTGTCTGGCTTTTTCTTGTGTCAGACATCTTGCTGTGGGTGTCCCTAGGGCACCCACAGGGTGTGGTGTCTAGAATGGTTTCTACATTATTAATCAGGACTGTGGGGCTTGGAACACTGAGGCCTCAGTCACAGGGCAAGTGGAGGACAGAGGTGAGGTCACCACTCTGGGTTCGCCGCATGCCGCCCCATCCTGCGACTTCAGTTGCTGGCGCTCAGTGCCACAGCTGAGGAAGGAAAGGACGGGAACTGGTAAGGCAGTGGTGGGCCCCATCTGGAGAGGTTGCCACGGCACAGGCCTCATGGTGGCGGCTTGGCCTGGTGGTGCAGAGGTCTGGGGTTTGAAATTCTGCATTTTTAGCAAACTCCCAGATGATGCAGATGCTGGATCGAACTTTGACATGCACCAGGGAACAGAGGGCTGACCGGCTTCTCCAACACCTGTGGGGAGACAGCAGGAATAAAGAAAGGCTGAGACGAACTTCAGGGTCCCGGGGGCCTGGAGGAGCTTCTCCAGTGGACCGGCTTGGCTGCCTCTGCCATCCGCTTGCTTTTATGGCGGGCACGAAGCACAGGGGAGGGGTGGCACTCGGGTCGAGAGCAGCAGCCACAGAAAGTGGGTGGAGAAGGACTGAATTAAGGAGGAACCAGATTTTCTGTAAACCCAAATGACCATATTTTGACAGGCGCCGTCTTGTCTCAGGAGTGCCGGGTCATCAGCATTCCATCTGTCTGTCTGTCTGCCTGTCATCAGTTGCCAGGGGCACTCGGCCTTCTGTGCACCTCCCCATTCCTGGAGCAAGGTCACAGTGACTTCGGAACTGTAGTCACATAGCCAGGGCCCCCATTCTATCGCAGAGTGGTCCACGACACAGGGATGAGGCACGCACACGCATGCACATGCAGTACAAGCCCCAGTGACCCAGGTGACAGCAGAAGGGCTGACCGGGTGGCCTTGGGCCCGCAGAGAAGGGGTCAGAGCCGGGGGCTGGACCAGGAGCAGGAGAAGCTGAGGGGTGCTTGCTAACCTGTGGCAGAGAAGAGCAGGTTCTGCTTGTGAGCGATGTGCTTCAACTCAGTCCGGTAAATATTTCATCTACATTTTTTTTTTTTTTGGTGGAACTGGGGATTGAACTCAGGCCCTTGCGCTTGCCAGGCAAGTGCTTATGCTACTGAGCCATCTCCCGAGCCCCTAGTCCGGTAAATATTTAAGTTGCCAAGCCATGCTGGCACTCCAGGAGACAAAGCGTTCCTGTCCTCAGGAGCTAGCGCACTTGGCTCAAATTCTGACCCGGTCATATACTAACTTTATGACCCCAGTCAAGATGTTCTTTTTCTACTTTGGTGACCTTATTTGTAAAACAGGAGTATTATTTAATTTCTGATTACTGTGAAAATGAAATGAATATTAATGTATGGAAACCATGCCATAGTGTTGATAAGCCAAGGTAAGTTTTTGTATGTTAGTTGTAACTAGAATCTTCATAATCACTAGTCCCGCCTCCTCCTAACTTGAAGACCGACAGGAGGATAAACCGGAAGTTGTGAGAGGCTTTCCCGAGAAGGTGGACCGCTGTGCTGGGATCGTATCGGCCAGCTGCAGGCTGTACAACATTGAATTGGCAGAGGAGCAAGAGGGCCTCCCTTGGGCGTGGCGAAGCGTTCGGGGACTCCAGTAAACATCTCTAGCCCTGCCTCCGGGTTTGGTTGGGGGCTGCCGTGTCAGAACAGAACCCAACCTCCCTAACCAGAGTAGTTGGCGTCAGACCCAAGCTGGACAAATAAAAAGCTAGGCAGGGATTTCTGGCACAGGGGAGAGAAAGAGCTTGAGTCTGTCCTCAGAGGTGCAGTTGGAGGGTAAACCAGTAGCTCAGCTCATAAGCAAGGAGAAATAAGGAATGCAGAAATAGGGGAGGCCGGAGGTGAAGAGAAAAAGGCGGGGCTCACCTCGTGCTTCTCTGGCCGTCCGCTGGCTGTCCGCTGGCGCAGTGGAACTCTTCACGGGCCGAGGGAGAGAGACGGAAGGAGGGTGCTATGGTTTGTGTATCAGTGTCCCCCTAAAGCCTTGTGCAGTCATGGGGCGGCTTCTGGAGTTGGTGGTTGATTATCCTGGGTGTGGGTGCTGCCCCTGCCCTAGGGCAGGGCATCTGCCTCACAACGTAAGGAGGGGAGAGAGGAGAGAGGCTGCCGAGCTGCCGAGCTGCGGCCACTCCCTTGGCTCTCTGCTCTTTGCCACCACATGAGCTGTTGCTCTCTGCCTTGTGCCACTCTGCCTTTGAGCCAGCTGAGTGTGACCTGAAGTGGCTACTAACTGTGAGCTAAATAAGCCTTTCCTTCCTTCATTTTGGGTGTCGGGTATTTGTCCCAGCAACAAGAGAAGAGTGAGACAGAGGGCAAGGCAGGTACCCCACATGGATCCATGATTAAAGCCAACCTCTACTGAATACGATCAATTTAACACACGGTGCACAAAGCCTTTAAAATATAAAAGAGGAGGGGCTGGGGAGATGGCTCAGTAGGATAAGCACTTGACCGGCAAACGCAAGGATCTGAGTTCAATCCCCGGTTCCGCCAAATAAATAAATAAATAAAATAAAATATAAAAGAGGAGAAAAGAGAGAGAGGTTTCCTGTGTGGACTGTGCCTCTCTCGCTTCTCTGCCTGCTCCTTCAGCCGCTGTCCCGCCCTCAGCTCGGATTGACGGGGCAGCTATCTTTGTACACAACGTGGGGCAGGAGGAAGGGCTGCATGTGTGCTCCACAGGCTGGGGTTAGTAGCTCCATTAGGGGTGACCTGGGCTGGGGGTGCTGTCCCTGACCTCCTGGGCATCTTGTGCTCTGTAAGTCAAGGCCCTTCGGGCTTGACTAGAATTATTGATTTCTCTGGTCTTCTTAGTAAGGACAATGGGGGTGCCCTGATTCCACGCCAGTCTCCCACATGTGAGAACTACAGCAGTTCTCTGTCTAGTCAGCCAATGTCCTCTTCCCGTACAAGAGCTGCCCAGGTGGCTCCCAATGGCTTCTCTCTAGCGCCCTGCCTGGGTGGCACCAGCTGGGGTCAGGATCTTGGCAGTGCTTCGCATCCCAGCGCTGGGGATGTGCACACGTGGCCTCCCTGTGCTTCCTGTGCGTGGCCGTGCTGGTCATCTCCCACTAAACACTGCTTTTCTCTCTCTGTCCTCTCTCTCCTCATGGTCTGCCTTCCCTCGTCCTCTTTGTCCCTGACCTGTCTTTGTGGTGTGACCTCTCGTGAGCAGTTGTTTATGCACCCTTGCGATTATGAATAGAGCTCTTGGGCGGCTGGTCTTTGGAAAATTCCTACCAGAGAAAAGCAAGAAGCGCTAAGTCAGCCCCACTCCTCTCACCAAAGAGCGGCGGCGCCTTTGGTCTCGGCAGAGTGGAGGCCAGAGACGGTGAACAGGTGGGCGAGCGCTGCACACAGCTTCTGGTGGGCGGCCACGCGCGTGAGGCCAGCCGTGCAGTCTCCAGCAGACCTCCAGGTGGCACAAACGCTGTCAGCACCTCCAAGATGGATCCTGCCGACTTCGGTTCCGACAACACAAGGCTCAGGTCCACAGAGGAGGCTCTGGGCTTTTCTGAATCCCACGTCAGACTGGAGGAGAACATTCGCAGGAGCTGGAGGATGGGGAGAGGGCAGCAGCCCCGGGGCTGGGCGTTTCAAGGACAGCCGAGGACACAGCCACTTAAATTAGGGTTTGCCTGCTACAGGACTTCTTAAAACCGATCTCTAACTGAGTTGCTCTCAGGTACTTCCAGAGGCCTCCACCGCAGCCTATGGAGGCCCTTCCGAGCTCGGCCTCAGGCTGCAGCTTGGGCGCTGCTGCTGTGCAGCCTCTTGTCTGCACCCAGGAGGTGGCTTTGTTCTTCCCGGTCGTCTCTCTCCTCTGTAGGGGGCATCGTTACCACACTTTCCAGAAGGCCAGACCGGGTCTCACGAAGGCTACGACTGCCACAGGCAGGCTCCAGCGTGGGCAGGGCTCGGGACTACTGCCAAAGCCCACCGCATCACAGAGGTTCCCATCTCCTTTTCATTACCTGGTGTTCGGAGGTTTTGAGCTCCTCTTTTAGTTGTTCATAAAATATATGTACCAAAAAAAAAAAAAAAATCCATACTCAGGAAGAAATTAAGAGAACCAGAAATGATAACTAGCCAGGTGAGCTGGTGCACACCTGAATCTCAGAACTTGGGAGACTGATGCAGGAGGATCGCTGTGAGTTTGAGGCCAGCCTGGGCTACATAGTGAATTAAAAGCCATCCTCACCTGCATGGTGAGATCCTGTCTCAAAAAAAGGAAAAAAAAAAAAAGAAGAAGAAAGTCTAGGAATATTCATAAAACAAGCTCCACAAATACATACGTGTTCTGCTTTCTACTCTGAGTGTCTTTAAAATACAAAAAGCTATTTAAAGTAATGGTTATAGCAATGTACTGTTGCATTTGTAACATATATAGATAGAACAGGCGCAGCTACAAAGGCGCATTCAAGTGCAGGGAGGAAGGAGGGCTACGCCGGGAGAAAGCGCTCACATGTCACCAGTGGAATTAAATTAATAAATAGGAGGTGGTTCATTGTAAGCCCTTTAGCAACTAGTAAGAAGCTAACTCAAAAATATAGGGGCAGGGATCTAGCTCAGGAGCACAGGGCCTGCCTAGCAAGCATGAGGATGTGAGTTCGATTCCTGGTACAAAAATAAGAAATCAAAAATATAGTGTAAAATCACTACAGGATTGAAATGTTACACTAGAAAATTTTCTGTAAAAGAGTGCAGTTCTTTGCTCTCAGTTCTCTCAGCAGAGGAGAGAGAGAGAGAGAGAGAGAGAGAGAGAGAGAGAGAATGAGCCATATGAAAAATGAAAGCCAAAACTGCAGCTGAAAACTCAGTACATTAGCAATAACAATAAACAGGGATACACAGTCCAACTAAAAGTTCAGGGACTTTCCTGTTTGTTTTCTTTTTAAATATTTATTTATTTTTATTTAGTACATTTATTTTTTTTTTGTGTGTGTGGCCAGCTCAGCCCACCAGGGGGCGGGTCTGGCTGGCATGTGGTGCTGGGGATCGACCGCTGTCCCTGTGCTTTGCCAAGCTTGTTTCAAGTAGGTGCTTTAGACCACTGAGCCATCTCTCCAGCCCCCTGTTTGTTTTCTTAAAGCCTCTCCTGTAAGTTCTTCATGGGAGACACACTTTGGATACAAACATGAAAGTAGCCTGAAGGTAAAAGTTGGAAAGAGAGCTGCTGCCATGCAAACGGCCACCCTAAGAGAGCTGGAGTAGATCTGCGAGCACCAGAAAAAGAGATCTTAAAACAAACAGGTCACTAGAGCTGAGTGGGGACTAAGCATAATGACCGCAGGCGCAGCCCCTCTGGAGAAACCCTTAGGAGTGTGTGCCTCTAGCCGCGGGCCATGAAGTGCTTGCGGCACTGACTCACAGACGCGAAGGGACGAGTAGAATGCTGCATTCAACAATGTTTGCACGCTTCAGAACCTTCACTGTAACCATGAAGAGATGCTCAAGGACACCAGGGACGTGAGCACCCCCGTAAGTCACCAGACCCAGTGGGCGCCCACTGAGCACGCCAGGGAACGCGGGGTTCTCAAGCACGCCTGGATCGCTGCCCAGGCCGACCCCACACGACCCTGCGAATCAAGCCCCAGTGCGCGCAGGCAGTGAGATCACACAGCAGGCGCGCTTCCGCCGCCTCAGCCGCCCTTCCCCTCGCACGCAGGAGACGCAAACTGACCTAAACGCAAGGGTGCTTGGTCCTCCGGCTGCCCAGTATGCTTCACTTTCCGCGGGGCCCCTCAGTGCCCTCAGGGCCTCACTAACCCCACCTCCTGGGTCATTCTCCACAGCACATCCTGGCTCCCCGAATGCGGAGCCAGCCGTGCCCCAGCACCCTGGGCTTCTCTTTGCAGCCCTGGGCATTTGCATGGAAGGTCTTCCGTCTTCCCTTCTCGCTCTGCTTTCTGCCCGCCTTTTGCTTGTATAACTGCGCTCGGCCTTCACCACCTGCCAGAAAGCCGTGTCTGAAGCCCTCGTTAACCCAGCCTTTTGTGTTCTTTCTGTATGCACACGCTCCTCCCTAGACGAACCACGACTTCACTGCCTGTGTCTCCCAGATCCCCCCAGCTGCCTGCCGATCCTCGTGAGATGGAACCTTTCTTCTTCACCACTGTCCTCCAGCACCAGAGTGTGCTCCAGAGATGACAGCTGTGCCCCTCTGGAACCTGGAGATGCAGTCCAAGAAGGCAGACGTGCACAGGGCAACGGGGAGCAGAGAGCAGGCTTCAGATTGCGAGTCTGATAGTCCCCAGCTGTAGGACCTTGGCAATCCACGTAACATCCCTGAACCCTGGATTGTAAACCTCGAAATTGGGGTGGGGGATAAGGCCACCTACTAGGAGGGGTGGTGAGAGCTGCACTGTCACTAAGGTAGCAGCGAATAGGGCCCTGGCTGCACCTAGTCACCCTCATTAGCCTCTGTGACTCAGTGTCATTTTGGGGAGGAGAGGCAGAGTCGTCCTGCGGCATCTGCATACCCACATAGTGCTGCAGAGACTGCTAGTACCTGCAGCTGTTCTTTGGAGCCCTGAAGGCCGGTACAGTGGGCTGGTAGCGACTCACCTTGAATTAAGGGAGACTCCTTAAGCAGGCATTTCTTGAAGTGCTGTGCTCATTAGTTAACCAAGGGCGCCCTTCTGCAAATCTCGCAGGGAAAGAGCTTGTTACAATCACTTCTCTTGTGATGGGTACACAGAAACCAGGCCAACTGCAAGAGGCTCGAGCTGAACCACAGGGAGAGAAGCAGGTTGCCAGGGTGATGGTGGGTGGCACGGGCAGAGATGTGAACTCAGACAAGGTGGCTGCAGAGTTTAGGGCCTTGACCACTAAGCTAGCTAAGGGAGTTGTGCAGATTCACGCACTGTGTGTTCTGCAGAGTCCTGGCACCTCTAAGGCACCTTGCTGTACGGCAGCGACTGGTTAGACGGGAGAGCCGTGGCACTTTCCAGGCCCCACCAGCGTTTCTGGTTGTGACAAGGGCTCCACAAACCAGATGACCTCAGGTGAGACCTTTACTTAGAACTCCTTACCTGAACAGAGAAGCAAGGCGCCCTTGCCAGGTCCCCGAGGTGAGAGCTGACTGATTCCAGGCTCAGCAGCCCTTGCAGGGGCCTCTTGGCCCACAGCGCCCCCGTCAGTCAGAGGAGCAGCTCTGGGTAGCCCGGCTGTGCCGTGTGCTTTTCGGTAGTTGCGCCTGGAAGCCCAGCGCAGGTCTGATTTCTGTCACTTTTCTATTTGCCTCCATAATTCCTTAGCTAGAACAGATTCTGTTCTCTGCAACCAAATGTCTTCATTGCCGCGCGCTGGCCCCCTTACAGAGCTGGTCAGTCCATGTCTCTATGAGGGGACTGAATTTCAGGAACGCCAAGAGTTGCCAGAGCCGGAGCTTTATGTGTGGCAAAGCAGGAAGCCAAACTTAGTTCTAGTTTCAAAGTCTTCAAACACCTTGATTTGCTGTTTCTCACTATTTAGTGGGTTCTACTTTTGTTTTACGTTTGTTCCACGTAGGCTCTGGCAGCCCCGACCTATCGTTCTGGACAGAGCTCTATTATCAGAGGCACCTGTCTTCCTCTTCCTGTCTCCAGCCATCCTGCAGTGGTTCTGGGACTTGAGACCGAGAAACAATTCCTTCTTTAGCTTTGGCCCGTGGTCCACGAAGCCTCATTTAAAGGGGGGAAAAGAGACTCCCAGGGCTCTTGGTTGAAGACTGTCTGATGGGCTGAGGCTGTGCTAGCTGGGCAAGTGCCCCTTCCCACATACAGTGTAATGGGTCAAACATGAGAGTTTACTTTTCATTCACCAGAAGTTCAGAATAAATGCTTCTGCCTGACAGGGGGATCTGTTCTGTTCTGTTGGTGGCTTAGGGACCCAGGCCCCCTCAACCATGTGGTTCCTTGGGTTTCCACTGGTGACTTCTCCTAAATCAGTGATGGCGAACATTTTAGAGTCTAAGTGCCCACAGTGCAACCCAAAACCCACTTATTCATTGCAAAGTACCACTCTGCAATTAAACTGAATACAGAAAGTTTAGTTTAGGGGAAAAAAGCATACATTAAACATCTTTTGTCTTAAATAGATAACAGAGCTTTCGATGATACAAACAACTGTTGGAAAGGTAAAAGTTTGCACTAGGTGTGCGTTTGCACACTGTTCTCTGCTACCAGGCTGCTGGGGGCGCTGGGCCCTCGAGCCCATGCAGAGAGCCTGCAGCAGCGCGGGCAAGATCTCCCCCTTCAGTCTTTCGAATCAAGCCGGCAGTCTCACCAGGGTGGCTTTCTGGGCCAAGCTTGAAGGTGATGCCTGTCTCCTCTGCCCACCCGCAGGGGCGACCTCAACCACAAGGTCACAGAGAATCTCGAGGACTGTGGGGCAATTGAAACGCAAAGAATGTTGGGAAATGAAACTCAGCTCCAGCCCAGGAAGGGGAGGGATGGGTGGGATCAGTGAGCAACACCCAGAATCACCATGGCCAAAGCTGGTGTGTCACGGAAGCCTCGGGCGGGTCAGCGCCAGCCCTCTTCTCCCCTCTGCTACCTTATGATCTGTCAATAGCAGTGGTGCCAAAAGGCGCATGGGCCTGGAGTGCTGACTCATTCCCCGCTTTGTAACCCTGTGACACAGCTTCCTCGCTGCTCCCAGCCCCAGTTCCTGCCTCCGTAGAGCAAAGGGGAGGGACTCCGTCTACCATGGCTCTAGCACTCAAGGACATTTTGTCTGTGCTAGGTGCCTTGACTGTACTTCCAACTTGAACAAGGGCTTTCAGACTGTTTTCATTTTTTCTTCAAGACAGTGATCTCCCGGAAGCCCAGTACATCAGACAGACAGAGGGCTGTTCTCTCCCTGGCAGTAGCGGAGGCGCTGGGAGCCCTGCCTCTCCCGCTGGCTCCTAACCTGGCTCTTTCCTAGGACGCCTTGCACGTGTCTTCCTGGATCTTAGATCTCCATGAAATATAGCTGGAAAAGCACTGTCTGAGCCACGTGGGGCTCAGACGTGACTGCTCGGGTCTCTGCACGGCGCAGGCGGCCCCTGCCTTGGCCTGTGTGCCTTCCTCCATTGAGCTTATTGAGCACCTACTTAAAGGTGAGGAGATACTGTGGCTTGGGGTGGCGTCAGGCTCACGTGTAAATCTTGAGCCTTCCACTTAATAACCAAGGGACTGGACTTTGAACACGTTCTCTATTTCAGCTCTCTCTTCGGTGAAAGTAGGAGCAAGCTTCCACGCCCTCTCCCACACATTTTTCCTGGTTAGCATCTGTCTCCTAGGTTTTTACCATTGTGAGCGAATATCTGAAAAAAGCGAGTTAAGGAAGAAAAGGTTTATTTGAGCTCATGGTTCCAGAAGTCATAGTCCTCGGTCCCTTGGCGCCATGAATCCTAGGCCTGCAGTGGGGCAGCGACATCGTGGCAGGAGGGTGTGGCGGAAGGGTGTGGCTGCTCACTCGTGGCCTCAGGGAAGCAAGACAGAAAGAAATAGCCAGAGAGGAAGAGGCCAGGGACCAGATGTAGTCCCCACGGTCGCACACCATCACCTCCCTTCAACTAGGCCTCCCCCACTGTTTCCATCTTCTCCAATAACGCCATCAAACTTTAATCTCATAAATGGACTCACGTACTGGTGGACTGAGAACCTGTACGATCCAACTGTCTCTGGAAACACCCACAGGCACGCCCAGAGGGGTGCTTCACAAATTCTCTGGGCATTTCTCCAACCAATCCAGTTGACCTTTAGTTATCACACCCCCGTGAGAACGTCAGCTACTTTTGTCTGTTTTGTTCTATGGGGGAACCGCTGGCCCCTATTTCCACGCCCTGCGTGGAATCACAATTGCTCAGTAAGTATCTGTTAAGTGATGTTGACAACCTTGAAACACCCAGCCCGGCCGGCACCCAGTAGGCATTTGGTAAAAGTTAACTACGATTGTTTGCATGAAGTGTGGTGGGAGAGGGCGAAGGTGTAGTGCAGAGAACCACCAGGTGTTGCCCTGTCATCTTAAAGTCTGGAGGGGAGGCAAGTATTGAGGTCAGGGAAGCTGAGAGCGGTATGAAGGATATGACAGAAAGGTGTCATCCCACCACCCCGGGTTGCAGGTGCTCGGAGCTGGCCTCTGTGAGCTGTGACCTGCTAGCTGGGCAGGAGGGGCGAGGCATGGAAGGCCAGGGCCCTGGGAAGAGGAGCACGCGTGCAGGAGGCCAGGCAGGCAGGACAGAGCTTCTGGGAACAGGAGGAAGGGAGGTGGGCTGGCACCCAGCTAGTGACAGGGATGAGGACAGGAAACAGCTGGAGACGCATGATGCCCCAAAGGGCCCGACCTCCCCGGCAGGCCAGCGGTGTGATCTACGCCCCGGTTCATAGGAGCACCTGGCTGAGGCGACACTGGAGGAAGCTTCCAGTGGCACTGGGTTCTGCCCGACACCCTTCTCTTTCTGCCATTTGTTTCCACTAGTTCTCTTTTTTTTTTTTTTTTTTTTTATTCATTGATTCATTTATTGAGCAAAGACTGGAGCAGAAAAAATAGACACTAAAACTTCTCTGTGCCTCATACATTGCTTCGCACACACTTATTGAGTCACCATGAAGTGCCAAAAGCTGTGCTTCATGTGGCGGATACACAAAGAGTTGCAAAACATTTCTGCACTTGCAAACCTTCCATTCCCTTTGGAGATCCAGGAAAATCAAGTCCGTAAGTGAAATAATTAGAAGTTTTGAGATGTGCCAGGAAGGAAACAAAATGGCATTCGAGGCCTGGACTAGGACTCTCCACTAGTTTTCAATTGCTTAAGCAAATAGCCTCTTCTCCTCCTCTTGCTTTCCCCCTTCATCCTCTTTCCTCTGGGTATCCCTGATGATGGACCGGAACATGAATGAGCAGAGGCCTCAGCACGAGACAGCTTTGCCGGAGCCCTGCACATCTCCTTGGGAGGCTTGGAGCCAGGCTGTGGTGTGTGTGTGGGGTGTGTGTGTGTGTGTGGATTTCACGGGACTTGGGAACCACAAGGTCAGGTCTTGGGGACAGCACTGAACATTAGATTCTCTTTGAAAGGCTAAATATACAGCAGAGGCTGGGGAGATAGCTCGGCAGTCTACGTGCCTGCCTGGCAAGCGCAAGGACTCAGATTTGATCCCCAGTACTGCATGCCCTGCCAGCCCCGCACTGAATTGGCCCCCGAAACCAGGCGTAGTGGAGCACGCCTATAATCCCAGCACTTGGGAGGCTGAGATAGGAGGATCAGTACAAGTCCGAGAGACCCTGAACCAATAAATAAATATTTTTTAAAAAATAATAAATAAATAAACAACGGACTCCACGTAAAGAAAGGACTCTGACCCCGAGAAAGAAGCCCAACCGCAATTCCCTAACATCACCTCAAGCAGTGGGGACTTTATAACTTCCAGCTCCTCTCCTGTGTGTCTCCCTTTCCAGCCAAGGAAAGCCAGCTTTGTGTTCCTTCAGTGATCGCACAGGACACCCCCCTCCTCATCAGCCTGTCGTCACACAGGACACCCCACTTCTTGTCAGCCTGCATGTGGTGCCTCAGGTGTTTTCTCCAACCTTGGTGTCCCTTGAGCTCCACTTTCCTCTAACAAGTGCCCGGCCCCTTCCTCTGGCTGCCTCTGAGTCTCTCCTCTTGGCTGTAGCCGGCCCTGAGTAGAAGCTGCGGTTCGTTCATCTTCACTGATCCTGCACCTGCCCCAATCCCATTGGGCCCTCATGGAACTGGCTTGCTGAGAACCCAGAGGCAGGGGCAGACATCAGCCTTGAGCTCCTGGATTTCTCAGGCTGGCCCTTCACCAGAGGCAAAGCAGAATTATCTGGCGCTCACCCAACCCATTATCCAAGAAACAGTCATCTATGTGAATGCTCCCCACTGTCTTCCTCCACAGCCAGCAGACCCGAGGTAGCCACTGGTCCACTCTGGGTTTGCAGCTGCAGGTGTGGCTGCGTGTCATGTCCTCCCTCCCAGAGAAGATGCACAGGGCTATCTGCAACCTGGTCTCAGCCTGGGTCTCTCTGCCTCCAGTTTGGTGACCCTGGACAGGTGGCTTCCCTCACAGGGTCTTCATGTCCTCCTCAGCTTCCTCCCTGAGCGCATCCTTGCTGCAGGGCTGGTCCACATGTGCTTCACGTGTGGCTCAGGTGTGTCTCAGCCCCCCGGGCTGTGAGCGGAGCAGGCTGATGTCTGGGCTGCACCCCAGAATTTATGAATCAGCATCGCGAGGAGTGGGCTGGGGATCTGCATGACGCCAGCTCCCCGCGGGGCTGACTGCTCATTTAGAACCCCAGGATCCCCATGATTATAACTGTGATCGGGGCCTCTGCACCTCCACACTGAAGGCTTGTGTACAAACACACCCAGGCACAGCAAATTGCAATCAACACGAACGAAGTCTATGGGAAGAAGAGATGAATTCCAGCCAGGAAAGGCAGCGAAGGCAGTGTGAAGGAAGTAGCTCTCGATCCAGGCCTCAGCAGAGAGGCAGACTCACTCAGCAAGCAGATGCCAGGCGAAGGACCGAGGTGGCCACGAACAAACAAACGTCCCTTCTCTGCTAGCCTTTGCTGCATAAAACGTATCTGGATATTAACTAGCTTAAACCTCCACTATTGTCATGCTCCCGAGTCCAGGGCCGGGCTGGGAGGGTCTGTGGATCTGGACCAGGTAGTGTTGGAGCCGGTCGGCCGTGTTCACACCTGCGGTACTGGGCACTGCAGCCCGGCCTCCACGTCCATCCAGCAGGCTGGCCTGGGCTCCGGTCCTGCTGGTGGAAGAGCTCCCAGCATGAGGGAGGGACTTGCAAAGCCTCTTGGGGCCACGGCTCAGCACCCCCTTGTCATCGCTGCAGCCACATTGTCAGCCAGAGAGCATCATGGGGCAGGTGGGACTAAAAGGGTGGAGATGTAGCTTCTGGGTCTTGCTGGACAAGCTGCAAAGGATGATAGAATTTGGGACTCTGCCTGCCGCAACCTCCCAGGTAGGACAATGTGAACATCTGACTGGAGCCCCAGAGGGCAGGAGCTGGGGGACAGTGAAAGGCCGAGAGGCCATGAGTGGGAGTGTCCAGAGCCTCAGGTAACTGGTTTCTTCCTTCAATTGCTGACTACCTAGAAGGGTGGCTGAAGCAGAGGCCACCAGTGTGGGGACAGTCCCCTGGGCCTCTCCCACTGTACAGCCCAGAATATTTCATCATGCACAAAGTTAGGGCACTGATGCCTGTGATGTTTTGAAAGCAGAACAATTTTTAGGCTATCTTAGTGTTCCTTGCAAATCCTCCATCAGTAACAAATGGGTCCACGTCCCCTTAGTGGAATCTTGCCTGGACTTAAAACAAAAGAAGCGTGAGCTTGACACTTTGTCCACCGTTGCTGGTTACAGATGTCATCCCAGGAGGCTGTGGCATGCTGTACCTGCAGGATGGACGGCGAGGTCTGTCCAGGGGATGAGGAGCCCAGCCCTGGTGCCCGGTGCGGCCTGGCTCCTGGCGTGTAGGAGCCCCCACTGTGGCCCCTTCCAAGCCATCCACACAGTGCCTCACAATGGGTGGCACTGGCAACAGCAGGCTCTGGAGCCCTGTGCCCAAGGGACGGAGCAAGGGGGAAGGGAGCTGAACACCCAGGCAGGATGGAAGCGGTGCTGAGGACAGTGGCTGCCCGAGGTTCAGAGCTCCCAGCCTTCGCAGGCTTCTTCATTCTTCCTTTCCACAGGATTCCAGCGTTGGTGGCTCAGGGGCCCTGGTAGGGTGTCCGGAAAGGAGCTGACAGAGAGTGCAGCAGAGCAGAGGCAGGATGGGGAGGGAGCCTGTTGCTCTCCCAGACTCCCACTTGCCTGTTGGAGCCCACTCATCACAGGGCCAACCGTATTGACTATTTTCTTTTCTGAAATATGATAGTGTTTGCTGTAGCACATGATATTGTCTTTAAATGACTACGTTTCCTTATTTTCTGTATTCTTGCACGCTGGCCCCAAGCCAGGGCCTCGCACATGCCAGGCCAGGCCACTGAGCTGGCCCAGCCCTCACCCTCGGAGTTGCCAGTGCCCAGCATCTGCTGCCAGCTCCTCCAGGCCGCGGGGGCTCCTGATCCTGCATTTGTCTCCCTGCCCTAAACCTACCCAGGGCCAGGCGCGGGCAGCTAGGGACAGCCCTCTGCCCCAACCCGCTGGAGTTACTCAAGTTCCCTAAGTTGATCGGCACCCTGCCCAGCTTTTAGGGTTTGCTTTTGATTCTGGGATTCACTAAGCGACGGGTCCCAGGCCAGTGAGGGCATCTGCGGTTTGCGCCTACCAGCAGCTACAATGCCCAGCTACCCACACTTGGGGACAGGCGTGGGTCAGCGTAGGCTGGGGCTTGCACAAAGCCTCCGCGATACTGGCTGGCTGCTTTGCTTCCTCTGATGGCCAGGGCAGCCCCCCCAGGCCTGGGGGAGGGTGATCCTGAGGCCTGGGGCAGAGCAGACATTTTGGGGTGTAGTTCAGGTGGGGTTTGTGGAGGGGGAATCATTTGAGCCTGGGTTTCATTGGCTTTACCACTTGGCTGAACCCTCTCCCTGCACCATGCCCCGTTTTATTCCAAGGCCCCTCACGCGGGAGCATTTTATCAAACAGATGCCCACCACGTACTGCTCCTGCTCACCGTATTCCTGCCACGGGGCTTGCCGCTGGGTCCCCTCTCTGGCACTGCAGCAGGGCAGAGCCTGAGCCTTGCGGCGGAAGGACGATGAGGGCCACAGCCCCGCACACTCACCAGGGCAGGGAGCTCGCCTTCTGCAGCCTGAAGGAGGAGATGAGGGGGGCCCCTGTGGGCCCAGCCAGCCCTGTCCCCTCTTAGGGTGGCTGTGGACCAGGGCAGGGGCTGGGCTGGAAACCTCCTCTACTCTCTTCCAGGTCCTGTGGGGGCCTGGAGTGGAGCTGAGCTCCCGCCTGCAGGACGCAGCCCGAGGGAGGCTACTGTGTCTTGCAACCGCTATGAGTGGCCGTTTGTCCGACAAGGCCCTGCCCGATTGTTCCTGGTGCAGGCGGCAGCTGGCATGGTGGGACCATAATGGGAAGAGGATCTTGTGACCGCCAAGCCAATTAAATGATTTCTCGAGCTGGGAACAGCTGGCGAAGAAAGCGCCTGTGATGGCTCTGGGAGACAGGTGACTGTTTCCGCCCACGGAGGTGGCCTAGCCATCTGAGGAGCTCTCGGTGCCGGCACTGTTCCAGTCCTGAAAATTGGCCTCAGGAGGTGCGAGAAAGCAAGCGACACTGGCAACCTGGCTCTTTCAACAGCTGCTGTCACAAGGCAGGGTTGATTGTTGAGGGAGTCACTGCCCTCGGCATTCAGGAAAGCGGCACCTCGGATCCACGCTCTCCCTCCACGGTGATGGTGCAGGGAATTGGGGGTTTGGCTGACCTAAGTCAGGCTCCAGAACTGCTCTGCATCTGGACCATCAGAGTGCTCATAGGCTTACTTGCGTTTGCTCAAAACCTCACAAAGCTGTGTGTTTCAAAAGGTCTGCGTCCCTTCGTACATCATCCCTAATTTCAAACACACAGACACAGTGTCCCCACCCAGACCTGAGTAGGCCTCTGTGTGGTCTGGGTGAACCCCGGGTCCTTCCCATGACTTCTGAGGTCCTCCGCATCATCTTTTAAAGCAAAGAAAAGACAGAGACACCAGCACAATGGACACAGAGGCCGCAAGCCATGCCATCTGCTGCATGTCCTGTGCCCAGGCCACCTGACCCTCAGGGCCACAACCTTAGGGTCCTCAGGCGCCACCCCCACCCACATGGAACTGGCTCCCCTGAAGTGAGGACGCCTGCTCTTCTGCCCTTCATTCTGCCTTGGGGACTGCATCAGAAGGCCACATCTGAGGCTCTCCACACTCTCTCCTGACCTCACCCCCACCCCACTTCCAGCCCCACCCGTCCCCAGCTCTAAGTTGGTGGCTGCCACCTCGCTGCCAGATGGCACATCCAGGAGGCTCCTCTCTCCCATGCCAGGAGCAACTTGGAAATTTCGTGTTCCTGCTGCCTGCCACCCGCCACCACGCATGCACCGTGTCACTACAGGGAAGCACATGGTACTTGGGCCTCAGCTCTGTCCCTGGCCCTTCTGTGACCGTGACCTCAGGGTGGTGTTGCCCAGGTTAGGCAAATCCCTGTGCCTCATGGAATCCTGGGTTCTCGTCCACAGGATGAGGTGTTGGAGAACTGGTGAGGGCTCGCTTGGGAAACGGAAGCATTCGTGTCAGCCCTGCAGCCCGGCAGCCCGGCAGCTCCCTGGAGTGGGGGCTCACGACCTTGAGCTTCTGGTTTCCTGCAGGAGCCACGGCAGCGCTGACGCATGATTGACCAGGCGTGGTTTGCCGGGTGAGTTGCAATGAAGCCTGTTGCTTGAGTGGGCAGAGCCAGCCCGTTTCCCACACATTCTATAGAAACGATGTCTGGAGCATGAAGTCTGTGAAGTGAGGATACCACTCCTGCGTCACCCACTCCACAGGGGTCTGATCCTCTGGAATGTTCTCCTCAGCCGGGAACCGCATGGGGCTGAACGAAGGGGGCTGTCTGTGGGGAGGTCAGAGCCTCCTCAGTGCCTGGGCTCCGTGAAATTCTTCCCTACTCCCAGGCTCCCAGCTAAGCCTGAGGGACAGTGGTTGCCTGTTTGGTGTTTTTGTACCTCCACCTCAAACAAGATTTTGGGCCAAATTATGGAAGTTAGTGAGATAGAACTGGCTACTCATTGAGGAATTCTGGGCTTTCGACCAAGAGTTTCTCTTTCTAATTAGAAATACACAAACTCATCCCTCCCCTGGCTTCTGGATTGGCCAGGAGGCCCGGGTGCTGCGGTGAGAAGAGGTGAGAGGGGGTCGTCCTTGTCCTCCCAGACCTGGGTCCCTCCATTCAGCATCTTAGGAAGGTGCACCAGTACAGAAAGCGGGCAAGTTTAGTGGATGCCAATGAAAAGTGTAAGTGAATCAAACTGATTTCAGACAGTTTTCTGATAGGTGTTTCATGCTTCGTGGAGACAGAGGTTGTGTGTAATTCCTCCTAGCTTGGAGACAGGCCACAGGAGCTTCTCGGGAATGTCCCGATGAGGGGTCCCAGATGGCCTGCATGGGGAACTGAGACCCAAATCCTTATTCAGAGCCCCAGACTGCCCTCTGGGGTCTTCCGGACTTTGCTGGGCATCTGGACGGGACCAAGGTGCGGCCCTGCACGGGGCGATGGGGGGCTCTTCAGTCTGTTCATCTCCAACAGCGCTCTGGCCTGTGTGTCCCGGTCGTGCTGGCTTTTGGGAAAGGTGATTGGTGTCTTTATAGAATGTTCCAGATTGTGCAAACTTGATTCGTCTTGGGCTCAGCAAACTTGTCTCCTCTTCATGGGAATTAGGACTCAGGTCCTCATTAGGTTTACTTTGGGGCAAAAGTATATATATTTTT
>NW_004524702.1:3573425-3574092 GCF_000260255.1 Octodon degus
TAATGGTCACTTTCCCCGGAGGAGGTGGTGCACGACCAGCACCTCCTTTTAATTCCTTCTAATTAATTAATCCTTAGTTCCCCTCCCCGCCCCCACCTCCTGATTTTTATCCTTTACCTATGTGGAGCCACAGACGTGTGCCACACACAGAACTTTGGCGACACACAGTGAGATGCCATGGGTGTGTTAGGTCCGGCACGAGGCATGCGTGAGCCCGCCCATTTAATCAAAATGTCACCAAGCCACAGTTCTCCTTAACTTTGAGAGAGGAGAACATCATGTATCTGATTTTAGCTTTCCTACCTGAATATTTAAGGAAGGTGGGCATACGTTCATTAGATGTGTTCTTTGTAGACAAATGTCACCTGTATTTTCTTGTTGACATATGGAGTCCTCTGTCTCTAGAGATGGGGCCTCCTGTGTTGTCTCCAGCCCTAGCCTGGAGTGGGAGGAAGCCACTTGGAGCCAGGGGGAGGAAGCGCTTGGCACCGTGCATGGCACTGTCCTGGCAGAGGCCAGTGATTCGGTACCCCCTTGGGGCATTTAAAAAATTGTGCAGTGCAAAGTGGCTAGAAAATAATTTTCTTTCTTTCTTTCTTTCTTTCTTTCTTTCTTTCTTTCTTTCTTTCTTTCTTCCTTCCTTCCTTCCTTTCTTTCTTTCTTTCTT
>NW_004524702.1:3574992-3576246 GCF_000260255.1 Octodon degus
TGCCCAGCTAGCATCTCACCTCAGTCCACCTTCGAGATCTGCCCTTTCCAGGACATCACTGAGATGCACTCGTTCATCTTTTGTGTTTGACTTCTACTTACGCAGCTTGCTTTGAGATTCATCCGTGTTGTTTCACGTCTTCCTAGTTTGTTCTTCATTACTGAGTAGTAGTTCATTGTTGCATATTCTACAATTTGGCTTTTGTTTAAACTTAATTTTTTAGGCTGCTATATAAAACTATCACAGAGTGCGGTGTAGTGATTTGCACATGCATACACTGTGCAGTTTTTTTGTTTGTTCTGTTTTTTTTTTTTTTTTTGGCAGAACTGAGGCTCAAACTCAGGCCCTTGCGCTTGCAGGGAAGCCTTACTCCACTGAGCCATCTCCCATGAACATGCATAGCAATGTGCAGTGTTTAAATCGGGATAAGTGTGTCTATCTCCTCGCACATGTGCTATTTCTTTATAGTGATGCTGTTTGTAGTCTACACTTGGTTCTGTTTACCACCTACCGGCTCTGTCCCCTGAGCCTCTCAGCATTATGATAGAAAATCTCTTTCTCTCTCTTTTTGTCTTTTTGAGACAGGGTCTCACTCTGCAGGCTGGGCCTTGAACTCCCTTTGTAGCTCAGGCTGGCCTCAAACTCACAATGATCATCCTGCCTCGGCCTCCTGATTATCAGGATTACAGTCATGCAATACCACACCAACTCAGTATGAAAGTTTTCCCTTTTGTTCCCATTCCCCACCACTGGTATAGGAAGAAGGTGGCAGATACACAGGCCTCCCAGAGCCAAGTCAGCGTCAGGCTTTGTACCTTTGTTTAAAGACCCCTGGGAACCCAGAGCAGGGAACAGAGAGGCGGGGGCCCTGAGGCTAGGCACTAATTTGTTACTGGCCTCAGGCTGACTGGCGACTGCCTACCAGGTTTGGTCCTCTGTCCTTCAGTCCCTGACTACCAACATTACTGCCTGGGTTCCAGCCAACACAAAATCCACGGACAGATCTGAGAATCCTCGGGAGGCCCTCCAGGAGCCACACCAACTTCTGTCTATGCTGGAAATTGACGGGCCGTGCAGCCTGCTCACCCCGGGACTCAGGGAAACATCAGGCTCCAACTTCAGCAGTGCTGTGGGCTGCCGGCATCCTCAGGGAGATGCAGGCTGGATGGAGTCAGCTGCTCTCTCTGCCAGAGAGACCCTAGGGCAGATTGGTGGGGGAGATTTACACCAACACAGGCCTCGTGTTCTGGTTGG
>NW_004524702.1:3577481-3582618 GCF_000260255.1 Octodon degus
GGGAGCCCCTTCTGTCCCTCTCTGACAGAAGCTTTCCTTTCCAATAAAGTTTTACCCTCAACCTCCATTTGTTCCTAAAATTTATTCTTCGGTTTTAGAGAACATGAACTCATTCAGGCCAGGTTGGGAATTTCACGTCCCTATATCAGTGTTTGGAATCAGGCGAAGGAGGACCACAAAAAACAAAACAGTCTTGCTAACTATTTGGGGAAACAGCTCAGTAGCATAAGCACTTGCCTGCAAGCACAAGGTCCTGAGTTCAATTCCCAGGACCACAAAAAACAAAACAGTCTTGGAATCAGGCGAAGGTAGAAGCACCGTGGTTCTGGGCACTCTGTTGCCATGGTACCCAGACAGTGGGGGACCAGCGAGAGAGCATCCCTGTGCCCTGTGCCCGAGCACAAAGCCTTCATGGGGGAGGCCCAGCCCCAGGCATGAGGATGAGAACACCAGATGCTCCTGGATGTGGGCAGCTCTAGTAGGTGCAGCCAGGGCTCAGGGAGGCTGGGTTCTGTGTCAGGGACAAAGTACTCAGGGCGGCCAGTGCCAAGTCTCACCCTCTGCCCTGTTGCCTGCCATGGCCTGCTTAGAGCTCACTACTGAGAGTTGTGCGGGACAGGCTAGGTGCCCCACTTCACACTTCCCTGGGGCAATGATGCGAGTGCTACTTACCTCCCAGGGGGCTACACAGACAACAGGAAACAGAACCAGTGGCTGGCCAGGATGAGGTGCCTGGAGCTCTGCTTTTGCCTATAAAACACATAGGTCACCTCCGGGCAAGCGTGTATGCACGCCTCGAGGCGGGAGGCCTCCTTGAAGTGCCACCGTCTGACAGCAGGTGTCCTGACTGCCTACCTGCGCAGTTCCTCCAGGCAGCTCTGGGCTGAGCGTGCCAGGCACACAGTTTCCGGCATCCACAGCACATCGGTTCTGGAAAGTGCAGAAGGAACCTCAGGGAAGTCAGCTCCCAGGCCACGCTCAAAGCAGAGCTGTCTGCCTCACCCGTGTCCCTCCCTCAGCAGGGCTGTGGCACACGGAGCTCTCATTCACCTGAAGCAACCCAAAACTTAGACTCTCCTTTGGGCTCATGTGGGTTCCTTTAGTTGGGGCACAGTGTCTGGGGCTCTGAAAGCAGCCGCTAGAGAGCAAGTGGGGTTCCCTCCAACTGTCCTCGTCCCACTGCCATACTGCCACCCCCAGCTCCCGGCAGAGCTCCCACAGCTCAGGCTGTGCCCAAGGCCCCAGCCCTGCACCCTCACACACCCCGCACCTGCGTAGGTCCCACGCGGACTGGGTGAAGGCTGCAGCCGGAGCGCCCAGCCCAGCAGCGAAGCTCTGTGCCACGAGCCTCAGGCAGGGTCCTCAGCCCCCAGGACCCCGTATGTGGGTGACGAGCTCTCACTGCTACCATTCGGGTTCATGCCGCATGCAGGCCAGCCCATGACGACGTCTCCACTCACAGGAGGGCCTGGACAGAGACCCACGTCAGGGACCGGGCACAAAGGCCCATCCCCTCAGCCATTCCTTCAGTGGATGTTTGCCTGGTGTCCACCGTGAGCCAGGCCATGCAGGCTCCCCCAGAAACTCACAGCTCAGGGAGCAGGCAGCTCTCACTTGGGGTCAGGGGCTGCTGGAGCAGGACGCTGTGGTGCAGGGCCAGGCCTGGCTGCGAGGCCTGGAACGCATGCTGGAAGGAGTCCCAGAGCCAAGTGGGGGACTAGAAAGCAAAGGCCATGGGGGGCAACCAAGCCCGCAAGCTAGGGCCCCCCCTCAAAGGCTGTAAAGGTGTACAGTGGCCGAGCCAGGACAGCGTGGGCCACAGGGCTGCAGATGACCTCATGCGCTGACTCCAGTCACCCCGAGCTGGGGCCTGTGAGGATATCTAATTCTTTGTCTTGGATGTGGGTTTTCTTTGTTTTTGTTTTTACAGAGCTGGAGATTGAACCCAGGGCCTTGAGCATGCTAGGTAAGCGCCGTCCCTGAGCTGCAACCCAGCCCTTGCTTTATTTGACTTGACTTGACCTGACTGTTGAGTTGAGTTCTTGCTCAATTGCCCAGGCTAGTCTCAAACTCTTGATCTTCCTGTCTCAGCCTCCCGAATAACTGGGATTACAGGTGTGTGGCTGTCACGCCCGGCCTTTAACTACTGCCTTTGTGATTTGTTTTTAAGGAACAGGCTCAGACAGGCCGCGGTGGAAATGGGGAGGCAGCGTGAGGCTGTAGGTGGTTGGAGGCCTCATTCTTCGGATGTTTTGAAGGATTTCCTGGGTCGTATGCGCCTGGGTTGTGCAAAACTAATTTTCACACATGTTTGGCATTAAAGTCTCTGATAACCACTGCCAGGGAAGGGTAGCTAGGGCACCTCTTTATAGGTGGGAAACTGAGACCCGGATAGGGGAAGGGCTTGTCACACGTGGCAGGTGACAAGGGGCTGAGAAGCATGAAAAAGAAATTTCCCAGAGCTGTCACTGAGGCCCAAGCTCTGGCCCTGGGTCACTGATTTGCTTTCTTTGCAGACAACGCCGGAGATCTCCTGGGAGATCCGGAGCTGGAGGAGAAGGGACCTGCACCCGACCAGCAGGAGGCCGGAAGAAGGCCAGCACATGCAGGCCTCCCTGGGGCTGGGCTGGGGCCATTCTGGGAGCCCCCACCCCACGCTGTACCCACAGGACCGGGAGGTCAGCCCTGGTCACTGCAGCCCCCAGAGCACAGGACTGAGGAGGAGACCACGTGCCCCATGCTCCTCCCCTGGTGCAGCCTCCTGCAGTGCACAATGCCAACGTGCTCTGGGTGCCTCACTTCCCGCTCCTCCAGCGTAGTCCTGGCCAGAACAGAACCCAGGCTCCGGGGTCCAGGGACTTCGGTGATGGGGCTGGTCCTGAAGCCCAGATTCTGGCTGCCATCAGGGGTTGCTCCCACCCCCTGAACCTCAGGACTGCAGGGGAGGAAGATGTCCCAGAGCCCTAAGAGGAGAGGAGCAGCTGCTAGGCGTGGGGCTCACGGAGCTGCCCCACAGTCAGGGCGGGGGCCAGGCAGAGAGGGCCCTGCTGGCTTCTCGCCCCACATACGTTCCCACCAATGTTGCCCATGGGCGACCCAAGCTCAGCAGAGGCCGAGGACCCCCGCTCCCACAACGCAGGCCTCAGCCCTGCTGCGGGGAGGTGTGCTCATAAACCCCATCGATTACTCAGCACCACGTTCCGTAGACCTGTGCTTGAGCTGCAGCTGGAGCACATCAAGTTCTCCTGAAAGAACATCCCGGTAAGAATATGATTAGGTACTAAAAAGCAGACGCAGTGAAATCCAGACTCCGGAGAGCGTTGCAAACGGAACTAAACAATCTTCAGAGGTTGGAGGTCTTCCAGGAGGCAGAGCAATACAGACCGTGAAACCCTGGGAGGCGTTGCCAGCGCGGGCCCAGCACAGGTGAGTCAGGCTTCCGCAAGGGCCGCTATGGTTCTGTGGAGTGGAAGCCTGTATCATTTGTCAGCCAAGTTGTGCACTAGCGTATAAACTGAGACTATTTCTTTATAAGCCATTTTAGGGAAGACACCTCTTGATAACTGGGATGGGGAGATAGAATTTAAAGTCCTCATCAGTGCCAAATAACCCGTGGTTTTTGGAATCAAAAGGATCTACTGTGAACTCTGAATAAATACACTGTCTTTTTACTTTAAAAGATTATTTTTTATAAAACATTCATACTTTCCTCCTTCCTCTTCTTTCCCCCAGCTAACATCTAGGTTTCCACAGGGGACCCACTGGCCTTTAGATCTGAGCAGAATTTGCAAGCGATTATAAAGGCAGAGATCAATGCTCAGCGAAAGCCAAGTCAGCCTGGAAATCTTGTATTTTGGGGAGCTGCATAGGCGGCGTTCCTGATACGCTGCCCCTGCTCACTGTGGGCATCGGTCTGGGCCAATTTCCTGAGACACCCTCCCTCAGGAACCTGAGGTCCCAGCATGCCCTGCAGCCGGGGACCCCAGCTGGACCAGGCAGTGGCACCTTGAGTGTCCAACCGCTCTGCCTTCTCCTCTGACACAACATTTTTAAAGAAAGGATTTTTATTCAGGGTGTGTGTGTGTGTGTGTGTGTGTGTGTGTGTGTGTGTGTGTTGAAGCTATGCATGCCTGCAAAGCCCGAAGGCTGGGGCAAGGCACCTTCCAGTCCTCCTCAGCGTTGGCCTGGTGTTCCCTGGGCCACAGCCTGGGCCGTGGCTGAGTCACAGAGAGCAGTGGGTTTCTGTGAGAGCACAGGACTCCCCTCCTTCCCAGGGTGGAGGGAGTGGAGACCTTGACTGTCCTTTGAAGCAGTAGATTGTCCTCATCCCCAACCTGCTCGAGACTGCACTGTGTCACCCACTACCCCACTCTGCTCCTCCCTGCTTGACCAGGCCCAGGTCTCCCGTCCTGAACACTGCTCTGAGTGGCCCTGCTATCGACTGTCCTTCCTCCACATGGCTCCCCTGTCCTGGGGTGCTCCCTCTTGTCCCCACTCAGGGTACAGTTGCTTCCCTGGGCCCGCGCCTCTCCCCTCCAGGCACAAATCCCACCCTAACACTGTAACTTCTGCACCAAGGCCCAGCGCAGTGCCAGGCTGAATGGAGGGGCATGAGATAAGGCAGGTGTCCTAGCACTGAGACATGACTTGCTCGTGGAGCAGTGGAGCGAGGCAGACACGCGCACGCAAAGCCCCAGAAGCCGAACAACGTGTGGTTCTCAACAACGTGTGGTTCTCAGTCCAGGGCTTCCCCAAGGCTGAGAAAGGTGGCCCCGGGCCCTGCCCTAAGTCACCACTCAGCATGTGCCTCCCAGGCTGCTGCACCTCCGTGAATCAATTCCCTGTCGCCCCCAGGCCCTTGGGTCTGCTCACCCCAACTCAAGATCCAGGAGCCAGTACTTTTGGTGCAAGCTAAGCTACAAAGGAAAGCGGTCCCGCGCTCAACAGCTGGCTCCGGGACCTCTGCTCTCAGGCAGTCTTCCAGACTCAGGGAGCCGCCCAGACACGTGAGAGAGCTGCTGGAGTAGAAGGGATTGGGGCGGGAGCCCAGAGGCCACAGGCAAATGAGCAGCGGGAGGGACTTGTATATGCTGAGAGGAGCCCAGAGCCCAGAGGCCACAGGCAAATGAGCAGCGGG
>NW_004524702.1:3583492-3585143 GCF_000260255.1 Octodon degus
AAAAAAGAATTGTAGAAAATTTATGGCTCCTGAAGCTCCTACTTTGGTGTGAACTCCTTAGGGAGAAAGACCATAAAAACATCAAACTTTTGCGAAATTTACAAAACACCACAACCAGTGAGTGCTTGCCCAGAGCCCGGGGCAGCCCCATCGGCTTCCCTGTGAACCTTGCTCAGGAGAGGATGGCCATAGGAAGGCCAGGCCTGCCAGAAGGCCTCAGAAGTCTTGGCAGGCCAACAGCTGGCCTTCCAGCCCTCACCTGGGGCTCCGGTAGGCCCAGCCTAGGAAGCCCGGTTTTCAGAGGACCTGGGAACACAGTGACCATGGCCCAGGGCCTGACAACTTTCTAAGCTTCCAGAGCCTTAGAAAATTGTGAGGGAGAGATACCCTGTTCTCTCAGCCCTGCAGAACACACCTCGGCCTTCTTCCACCCTGGTTACTTTCAGTTGGGGCTCAGAAAGAAGCCAATCAGAGGCCTCGCCTGGCAGAGCCCCTTGGAGGGCAGTCAGAGCCAGCATGCTGACGACCCGGTCGGGTGTGTGACTGGAGACAGCTCCCAAGCGACTGGGCGGGGGCACAGGCAAGCCTGCAGCACACAGGAGCAGCGGAGACCTGGCCCCCAGTATCGGCAGCTTGCACCCCATCCCCAGGGGCACCAGCTGCACCAGCTTCCTATGTCCCCCGCAGGGGCTGCCAGTCCTCAAGTGGGGCCTCTGAGTCCGGAACGGTTTCCCATTGCTGCACGGACACGTGGCCACACATTTCACGGATTAAAATACGAGTTTTTCTCTTTCTTTTATTTGTTCTTTGGAACAGGGTCTTGCTATGTAGCCCAGGCTGGCCTCAAACTTGTGGCAGTCTTCCTGCCTCAGCCTCCCGAGTGCTGGGATTACAGGCACACATCTTGACTCCTGTCATAAATTAATGGTTTTAGTATTCTTGATATCAGAAGCATGAGCACACTGAGCTAAAAGCAAGGTGTCAACACAGTGCGGTCCCTACTGGTGGCCTCAAGGGAGAAGTTGGTCTCTTGCCCTTTCAGGGCCCAGAGCTCCTACAGGCCTCTGGAAGCCACCTGCTGAGTCACTCGGGACCAGTCTCCTTCCTGCCACACAGCAGTGGTACTCACACGCCTCCCCATGGCTACACTGGGTCCGCCCGAATAATCTAGAATAATCTCATTTATTCCTTCTGGTAGTTTTTACAGTGTTGGGGCTCAAGCCTAGGGCCTTGCTCCTGCCGGCAAGGCTCTACCTCGTCCCCTTTATTTTAAAGTCAGCTCCTCCTTGTTCTACAAAGTCTCAACTTCTGGAGGCCAGGGATGAGGTGTGGGCTGCTTTGGCTTGCTATTCTGCCTGTGTCAAATCAAATCAGAACAACAAAACGGATTTTAAACCCATGAAACACTTCATCCAGTGCACTTTCAGACCATGGCAAGGCTTCAAGAGCCTCTTGCCCTGCTGGCCCGGTGTGGAAGCTGCTGCGCAGTGTAGCCCCCCAGTTATCTCAGGGGGGAAACCCAGTCCCAGGGGGTCATGCATGGTGGGAAAGCCTGTACTACAAGAGCTATGTTAATTGTGGTCGTGGGATTTTATTTTCTTACATTTTATACATCCTTAAAGTGGGAGCAGAGATTAGCACATTTATTTAT
>NW_004524702.1:3587064-3589999 GCF_000260255.1 Octodon degus
CCGGGCCTATGCTCTGGGTCTGTTCAGGATCCCGCGGCCATGGTCGTCTCACTCAGCACATTTATTAAAACAGGAGTGCAACCTTGCCCCTGTCTGGTCCAAAGGGTCATGTTGTGGCCTGCAGGAAGTCTGAGGTGCTGTAGGCAGGAGGTGGGGCGGCTAGAGGTGCACACTGTGCAACTGGGGTGACGCCAGAGGTGTCCAAAGGCCCCAGGCGAGCTTTCTGCACCATCCTCACAAACGTGCATAGTTCTAAAGTTATCTGACAAGAAAAGGTAATTTTGAAGGAGAGAATGGTGTGATAGATTATGATTTCTTTCTTTTTTCTTTTTTGTGTTTAGTACAGAGTCTACAGGGTCTCACTACACAGATCAGACTCGTAGTGATCCTCCTGTTTTCAGCCTCCCAAGTGCTGGGATCACAGGTGCATATCACCACACCCAGTCTCAATCACAGCCTCATAGTGTCCCAGGGATGGGGCCTGCACAGCATGTGGGGGATCAAACCCCGGTCCTTGCGTCTGCCTAAACAGGAGCTTTCACCCGCTGAGCCATCTGGCCAGCCCTAGGCTGGGATTTCTAAGAACAGTTGCAGCATCCTCCCTGCCCGCCCCCCCAGAGGCTCTGCCCAGCTGCACACCCTCACCGCAGACAGGAGCAGGCTGCTCTCTGTGCCTCAGCTGCCTCGGTAACTAGCATGGCTTCTGTCATTAAAGGAGGGGCCAAGTGTTCCCATGGCGCTTGGTGGATACCTGTACTGTATCAGAACTGACACACAAATGTCAGAGCGGAACAAGTGAGCAGTTACGTTTTTCCTTCTTTCTTTTATCTTCTTTTGGTGCTGCTAGACATCAGACCGGGGACCTTTGCATGCTAAATGCATACTCTGTCCCCAGCTACCCCTGCAGTCCAACTGAGTGTTACGGCCTGTATCTGCTCAGCCCCCGGAGAGCCTCCCCCATTCAGAGGTGGGGATTGTGGGGTGATTAAATCATGGGCGACATAGCGTGCTTGAGGTGGACAGGCTGGAGGAGACCTTTGTCACTGTGAGCACACCAGGAGGGGTCTCTCCCTCCCACTCTTCCCTGCTTCTCCACTTCCTGGCTGCCGTGACGTGAGTAGTGCTCCTCCACCAGGCCCCTCCGCTGCGCCACTCTGTCTTGGAGCCAGCCGACCACGGACTGTAGCCACGAGCCAAGATAAACCTCTGCTTCTCCCGTGTGGTGGATGTGGGCTCTGTGCCTTAGCAGCAAGACAGCAGCGATACACAGATCCCCCTGCCATGTCCCTGGAGTGCCTTCAGTCCCTCCAGAGCACAGTGTCTAGCCTACAGGTGGAAGGAGCAGGAACGGGCTGACATGTAGCACATTTGTTCAGGGTAGGAGGAAACGCCTGTGGTCTGAGGTGATCGGGAAGAGAGTCAAGGGCAGGTGAGCGCTGGGCATCCTGCAGCCCGGCTCAGGGGCAGGGCACAGGCAGCAGCAGGGAGGGCAAGCGCAGGAGGACCCAGGTGGGTCTCATGGCCCGCCTGGCCATCACTGAGGACTGCTGAAGGCAGACAGAGGCATAAAGGTGAGTGAGGCTCAGGCCCTGATCGGCCTTGAACAACATGATCAGTAATTGGACCATGGGACAACCTAAGCAGGGGCCACCCTCCAGAAAGTGAAGTCTAGCCTGGTGGGGCTGCTTGGAAGGAGAGGAAGACAAAGGTGAGGAAGGGTGGAGGTGGGGACGGAGAAGGGCTGGAAAGGCAGCGACTGCTCTTCATCCAGTCCTGCTGAGCAAAGTGCAGGTGGTTGGTGGCAGGTGGAGGAGAGGGTTGGCTTGGGTATACATTTAGTGTCATTTTCCGCTCATGACCTTTCTACCTTGAGTGTTACCAATAGGGATGGTGACAAAAGTTCTGTGTGTTTCATCCCTCAATGCTGACAGACACTGGCCCTGAGCTCAAGGTTCTTGCAGGCCTTGCACACGCACCTCCCTGGACTCCACCCAAGGTCACATAGTCCATCGCAGGGCACAGGAAGGAGCTGACACGCGGGACAGGGCACTGAGGACACCATATTCGGCGCTGATGGCGACTGGTCAAGGGGAGTTGCTGGGAGCCCCCTGGTGCTGCTACCCAGTGTCCTCTGCTGGGATGGTAAGAATGGGTGTTGGGTTGAGCACAAGGCCACAAGCTCCTTCCCACTCCTCACTTGGAACCATAGCCTGAAGACCCGGAGCAGCTCTCCTTCAATCTGGCAGGATTGTGATTGCTCTGCCCACACGGCATGATGGAAGGGACATCATTGGACATCTGAAGCTCCAGCCCAAAAGATCTTGCACTTTCCATGTTGTATTCTTGGAGTCCTGAGCCACTATGCTGGAGGGGTGTGTGCACGCGCACAGGCACAAAGAAAGGAACAGAGGGGTATTTCAATCAGTCGTCACCCCATGCCAGGGTCAGACATGTAGTGAAGAGGAGAAACATTGAAATGGAACATGGGATCAGGATCAAGTCATCCCATTTTTCATTGAAGTGGGAGCAGTGTGTGTAATAAACATCGCTCTCAGTATTTTTCAGGGTCTAGCTTTGCCAGTGACCCAGGGAAAGAAGACTCCGAATTAAATCCAGGCTGGTTCAAAACTAAACCAAAGTAGTCCCACCCCTTCATGAGTGATTGGCTTGGGGTGGCCACGTGACCACTGTCCTCCAATGAGATGTGAGAGGTGCCCCATGGGCGGGGCCTCTGGGGGAAGTTGCCTTCCTTTTAACCAGACTAGGGGCTTTGAACAGTGATACGCCTGGTGTATCAGTCTGCTTTTCTTGTCACTATAATAAAAGCAGACTACTTACTAATGCAAAGAGATTTATTAAACCTCGCAGCTGTGGAGGCTCACGGGTATGTGCCAGGGCGGCTCCCTTCTGGAGAGCACTTCATTGCAAATGGTGG
>NW_004524702.1:3590249-3598609 GCF_000260255.1 Octodon degus
CCCTTGTAAGCACCCTCCCTTAAGACCTGCAAAGGGTCCTTTCTGCTCACCAGAGCGAGAATGGGAGGGACTGGGCTTCCTCCCTTGTAAGCACCTTCCCTTAAGACCTGCAAAGGGTCCTTTCTGCCCCAAGGACCTTTCACCTCACCTCTTAAAGCTGCTACCACTATGCGGTGCCCCCACCTTGGGGATCAAGTTCTCAGTACTGAATTTGGGAGGGACATGAGCCGTACTGCCACCGCAGCACCTGGAATGACTTTGTGAACACAAGGTACAAAACTGCTGGCAAAGAAGGGACCTGAGTCCCCAGTGACATCCTGCTGAGGAGCATCCTCCTCTGCCTCTTGTTCTGTTGAGTGACAGAGCGGGTGCAGCCCAGACTCCAGCTGCTTGCAGCCCTCCTGTGGAAGCTGACTCACTCTGAGTTTCCTTCGAATGGAACTGAAGCCCAGAGGGAAAGTTGGGTGTCCCAGTCACCCAGCTCAGGAAAGGCAGGGCGTGACCAGGAGCCTCCCTGCCTTCCAGCATGGGACTCCTCCTCTCATATGTGGTTCAGGACTCTTCCTACTGGTTGAACACCCTCCATCTCCACCTACACCCCGCCATCAGCCAGGGCCTCTGTAGCCGGATGTATCCTTGGGAGTTCATCTGCTTTGAATCCAGCAGGCAACATGGCATCTAATTAAGCAATTAGGAGCTGGAAGGTGACATCTCTGGTGTCTTCCTGTGCTTTGTCATGAGCCTCTAGATCCCCTCCCTGTTGTTGTGACAGACGCTGGTGGCAGCTGAGCTCTCTGAAAACAGGGTCCTGTGGGCTCCCTGTAGTGACTGCACTGTAGCTGGTTATAGGCTCAGCCTGCATTTGCATAATTACCTCTCTGTGATTGTCACACTGGTGGCTCCTAGGCCAGCAGGGCCATTATTTTTTGCTTACAAGAAGAAAAATGAAGCCCTTTGGGGATGCCCAGTGCCCTGACCCTGGGAAGAGGCTGAAAGGAGCTCCTCAAAGTCAGCAATGCAGTGCGAGGAGCTGAGATGTCACACCGGCGCCACGCTGATCAAGTGTGCTGACTGGTGAGGTGGGGGGGAGCCTGTAGGAAAAGACACATGCGTGTTCTTCTGTTCGTCTCACACACGTCCTCCTACTTGCACACACACACACACAAAAATATGCAAATTACCCAGGAGCTGGGCTGTGGGGCCTCTGCTATGGGACCCTCTGCACAGGAAGAAGTCCCGTACCTTAGCAGTGACTTCTGTTTTGGGCTGGATTCCTTGAGCTGCTCAGAGGCTCAGACCCTCGGCTCAGGTCAACAGGCATCGTGGGCAGTAAGGTTTCATCTCTGCAGTAAATCCTCCTGTCCTGCAGGAACTCCTTCAGCTCGGGCTGATGGTGAGGGTGTCACCTGGCATGTGCCTACAGCATTGTCTCTCAAGCCCAAAGGACGGCACAGGTCCTCAGGTGTCCTCTGTGGAGTGTTATGTGCCCTGTGACTGTGGATCTGCTTCCCTGAGTGGCTCTGTGTGGAAAGTACGAAAGTGCAGAGGAAGAGGCAGGGAGGATGAAAGAGGAGGCTAGGGCTCAGGTCACAAATGCTAGTGACTTGGTTGCCAGCCTAAGGCACTACTGGGAGGTAGTGGAGCTGTTAGGAGATGCCGGGAGTGGAAATGAGGTCATTAGGACATGGCCTCCAAGGGGACTTGGGATCCTCATGTCTTTTTCTTTGCATTCCGCTAGCTCAAGGTACAGTCTTCCTCCACCACACTTCCCATGCCCGGATGTCTGTGGCACTGTAGATCCAAGGCAATGCCACGTCACCATGGACTGAAGTCTCTGAAGCCATGAGCCCAGAAGCCCAGGTAAACCTTTTCTCCCTTAAGATGATGTCCTCAGGTATTTTGTTATAGTAATGGAAATCTGCACAGAAACCCTACATGTAAATGTGTGTGTGTGTGTGTGTGTGTGTGTGTGTGTGTGTGTGTAACTTGCATGTAGAAACCTGTAGGGTTTATGTGACCCAGACTATAGAAAATACCTGGTGCTCTGCAGAGAAGCCCTAAGAAGGAACCCAGAGCCATGCTTGTAAGACTAAATATGAGGCAGATATGCAATTTTCTAGTAGCTACATTATAAATTATAAATAAACTTAGGTCCATGAAACTAATTCTAAAACTATTCTTTAACCCAAGCTATGCACATATTACCATTTCAACATATAGCCAATAGAAAACACACATAAATAAGATATCTGACATTAGGGGGCCTTTTCCTTACTAAGTCTTCAAGCTCTGGTGTATCATTTGGTGTGACAGTGCCACCTGCGCTTGGGCTGGAGGTGTGTATCAAGAGCTCAGGCAGCCGCCAAGCGCTCCTGGACGGCCTGCTCCAAAGACTTGAATCCGAGTGCCTGATGTGCTTTTCCAGCTCTGTGACCTTAAAGTCATTCCTCATCTGTCCTGAGCCTCCGTATCTCCCTTGCACCATGCTGTTAGTAACAACCCGGCTCATGGCTGCTGTTTCAGTGAGCATCAGCTCATTGCTGGGGCCCAGTGGGTCCCATCGGTGCTGCGGGCCAGGCTGGATGGGGCTGCGGAGGCTGATTCACACCAGCACCCAAGAGGCCATCATTAAAATCAGGACATTCAGCCCCTGGCCAGCCATGGCGGGAGAGCGTTTATACCATGGAAATTGGCAAGCAGCTCGGCCTCTCAGCTCCAGAGGGCAGGACCACTCTCAAACCCCTCCCTGCCTCCCACAAAATGTACGTATGTCTATGTGTGATCACAGGGGCGAGTGTGGACCGCAGGCTGATTCCTTGGCTACCTTCTCCTGGGGCCTGCTTATCTCCCATTAGGTGCCCCAGGCTGTGGCAGCCCCATCCAAGTTATTCTGCCCCACTTCCAGAGGTCCCCAGAGGTGAAATGAAGCCTGTGGGGTGCTCACATGCTACCCCAAGGTCCCAGCGTCTGGCTTTCGGGATGGCCAAGGGTTCCGTGGGGCAGTTCCCAAACCATCACATAAACCACACCAAGGGCATCATATTGGTTACCGTCACCAAAAAAATCTCTAGACTGCCTCATCTCCCATCGACACGTCTGGGTGACCCGAGTAACATGACTGGAAAACATAAATGGAGGGGAGGGCAACTGGCACATCAAGAGATGAGGGGCTGGAAACTTCCAGATCTCTGCTTCTCTCTTTGATAGGAAGGTGACAGTCTCAAGTATGTATCTTACTCTTAAAACCAGCCCCTCCCAGGCCAATCAGGAGCTAGAGGACTCTGGTGCAGACTCCAGCCAGCCCAAAGGCCACGTCCCTATGTTCCCTGCCTGACCCTGCCCCAACTACCTTCTGAGAGCCCATTTCCTCTGGGCTCTGTTTGAGGTCTTCTTTCCTACCCAAAAGGCACTGCATTGATTACTGTTACCAAAAACCCTAGAGACCATCTCGTCTCCCACAGAAACCCCACTCCTGCCCTGTTCCTCCCAGACTCCGGCCCTCAGGTTGGCTCTTGAAGAAGAGGACAGGCTCTTCCTAAAGAAGAGCCTTAAAGGTTCCTGTGGTGTCTAAATACCCCAATAGTGAGAAGACTCTTTGAATGGGAGAAAATGCCAAATTTTAGAACGGGTCAAAAATGCTAAAAAAACAAGCCCTGCCAGACTTGGAACCCACGGAGTGCACAGATTTTCTTCAGCTCTGCTCTGGGCAATTAACTGCACTCCCCGAATCCTCCTCCACCCCCCAAGCAACCCACCTCCTGCCCGGCTCCTGAGGATTGAGGACAGTGATTAGCTTCCCAGTGCAACTTGGGAAGGACGTTCGGTCAGGGCTGCTCCACAGATCAGCACCGTTGCTGGCCGCGACTTTCAACATGGAAATGATTTCCAATGTACATGTCTTAATTATAAAAGTAAAGCCTCATTCAAGAGAAATGTTTAAATAGAGCAGAGTGGAAAAGTCCCCCATAGTCCCCCACCCAAGACAGCCGCTGCTGTCCTATTGGTGTTTTCCTGGGAGCCCCTGGCCCTATAGGAAGAGTTAGTTCTAATGCTGTGGCCTGCCTTCCCCAGAAGCCAGACACGGAGGCAAAATTTTCTGTGCAAGCATTTTATGGAGACGCAGGACTCCAAGAGCAAGAATGGGGGTGGGGAGAGCAACTCGGACAAGGCTGTCTAGACAGCTGGTCACAGCTGAGTGCAGCTGGGGGCTAGGGTTGGGACTGCCCCGGGAGAGGACCAGAGCACTTCCCATGGGATCCTGGCTGTCATTGCTCAAAAGCTTTCCCCATAGAGTGTGCCATGTTTGGACCTAAAATGTCCCCCACAGGCCATGTGTTCAAAGGTGGGACTTCGGGAAGACGACCAGAAGGAGAGCGTGCTGAGCCCGTCGGCGGGCTTGTTTCCTTTCACCAGCCAGAGTGTGCAGTGAGCAAGCGGGCCCCTTGTGAGGAAGCAGGCAGCTGGGGGTGCAACACAGAGGGGCGCCGCTTGTCCCCAGGTCTTCCCTCTCGCTGCTTCCTGGCTGCCTGAGGCGAGCAGCTCTCCCTGCCATGCCCTTCCTCAGTGTCCTTCCTACTCAGCACAGGTTACAGGCAATGGGCAGCTGACCATGGACTCACCCTTGGAAGCCATGAACCGAAGGAAATTGCTTCTCCTCTAAATGGATTCGGGTTGGGAATTTCATCACAGTGACAGAGGGCTGACCAGCACGGGGGGCTAATGCCCGGCACTCTGGGCTCCCCTGAATGGGTTCCTCTAGGTCTCAGGCAGTGCTGTCAGCAAAGAAGCCCCAGACTGGGAAGCAAAAAGCACAGGTGGCACCCGAGAGAGCTGCAGGAGCAGGCCCAGCACGCATCACCCTGGGGGTGACGAAGAGTCAGGTGGGGCCAAGGGGACCTGACATGGCCTTCATCACACACCTGCCAACTTATCCCTGCTTCCTCCACTTAGTGCTCCATATCTTCTGTATTGATCAATAGCCCTCATAGTAGAAGGAGAAACACACGTTTCAAATATAACTGATTTGTGACCATTGCCTTTCACCACCCAGTGAGCTTGGCCTACCCAGATGACCTGTGGGGGCTTGGAGGTGGCAGTGGGAGGGCACGGCTCTTCTGCTAGACACTTCTTCTATTTAGTGATGACTGGATGTTAAGAGGATACACACCCACTGATTTCAGGGTTTTATATAAAGACAGATTCCTTCTCTTTTCTCCCTGGTGGCTGGCTGCCTACCATGTCGACTCACTAGTTCACTCGCTTGCTGAGCCTCACGGCTCTGCCGGGAGCCTGGGGCACTGCTCAGGGCTGGGATACCAATGTGCCGGTGATGAGCTGGGTCCAGGAGCCAAGTCTTTATTCAGCTGTGCACTCCAGTGCCTGGAGCTTGCTCACTTGTGGAAAGGAAGCGACATGTAGCGGTTGGGCGCTGGGCCTCTGCCGTCCCTCCTCCACCTCAGGATGATTTCTCAGTAAGTCTCACCCCGCCGCCAGAGTTGGTTTATGTTGCTCCTCCCAAGGAGCCCTAATCAATGCACTCTTGCTTGCTGCACCAAGGCCCTTTCACTAGATTGGGACCCAATCCACGATTCCAGTTTTGTTTAGTTGTCCTGGCTCCTGAGCCTTCCTCCACCAGGACAGCTCCTCACTCATGCCACTCTTTGGGCACCTTGCCCTGAACCTTCTCACTGTCCCTCAGTGTGGCTTAATCTGAGGTCTTCTCATGAAGACGCTGAGGTAATGGATTTTGGACACGAATTCGTATCACACGTCACACCAGGGCTCCATGATCCTAATGTCTGATTAATGATCTTGGCTTTGATATCTTGGTTAAGGTTGCGTTTGCTTGGTTTCTTTTTCTTTTTCTCTTTTTTAAGTATTTGGTATAGGATCTCACTGCGCGGCTCAGAGTCTTAGCGATCCTCCTGTCTCAGCCTCCCCAGCACTGGCATTACAGGCATGAGCCACCAAGCTGGGTCTCAGTGGCCAGCTCAATGTGCCAGGGGCAGGGTCGGCGTGGCGTGTGGTGTCAGGGATCAAACGCTGTCCCTGCGCTTGTCTAAGCAGGCACTTAGCCCACTGAGCTATCTCACTGGCCCTCTGCTTGGTTTCTGTTTTCCCCTTGTAATGAGTAATTGGCTTATAAATGATGTCTTTGAAATTATGAAAACATCCTGTTTTACATGCAGTATCTTCTGCCCACCACTTTTAGCAACCAGGCTTTTGGTCAACAGTGATTACTGGGGGCTGGGGAGACGGCTCAGTGGGATAAGTGCTTCCCTGGCAAGTGCAAGGGCCTGAGCTCGATCCCTGGTTCTGCCAAAAAAAAAACAAAAAACAGTGATTACTGGCTCTTTTTCTTTCTTTCTTTCTTTCTTTTTTTTTTTTTTTTTGCAGAACCGGGGATTGAACTCAGGCCCTTGCGCTTGCCAGGGATGCACTTATTCCACTGAGCCATCTCCCTGGCCCCACTGGCTCTTTTTCTAATACTGATTTCTTATTCCATCATTCCATTTACATGTATTAACTGGAGCTCTACACTTTCTATTACTTATTCATTCAATTGTGTGTAACAGTATGGATTCACGGATGCCTATTTTACTCTATGGGTAGTAACACAGTACTCTGTCACTTATTGTCTAAACTATTTATAATTTGGCCATTAGAAACTCTCTAAAGTTGGCTCATCTATATAGAGGCATATTTTTAAACTTTTTTATTATAAAAGTAATATCGACCTGGGTAAAGGGAATGTGGGGGGTCTTCCTTTACTATTTATGCAACTTCCTGTAAGTCTATACTTATTTCAAGAAAAGTAATATAGATGTATTACTTACTGCAAATATTTTTGGTTTTTCAAAGTAAAAACCAAAAACTCATCTCACTCAGACATGATTTTTGTTTATATTCTGGAGGTTTTCTCCCTAGATTTTTCCTTGTCATTCTAAAAGGTATTGTGACAATGCAGGACAACAGCATCCTCATTCTGCGATGGAGAGGGAGCAGGGTAGGGACGAGAGTTACCAGGCTGTTCCTGCTGCTGCCTGCTGGTGGGGTGTCACCCACACCCTCAGGTCCTGGCCACCCATCCTGCCGTGCCATGCCAGGAGGGCAGTGTGGGTGGAGGAGATCCATCGCATCGGGGAGAAAAGAATACCCAGTTAGTTAGTGGAAAGAGGGGTTAAGCAGGTAAACTCAGAACAGGCACAGGTCAGGCCAGCTTGGCAGCTTTCGGGGAAGCAGGGGGCACGGGGAGGAGGAGCGTGGAGAGGGTAATGAAAAAGAAGAAACACAGACAGTGTCAAATTTGTGCATTCTGGCTACTGAGAAGCAGGAGAACCCCGTGGGTGTTTAGCCACACAGGGTGGAGGATCTGGTCAAGGATGGACTTTCCTCCACTCTGGGTTGCCGTGACAACCTGGCTGCTGGTATTGACACAGAGTGAGAAAGAGGAGCCAGCATGGGGAGGAAACGGTAATTAGCAGTGGGACCAGTGAGGTGGGGCTGGTCGGCTTAGGGGGAAGCTGCAGAGCGTGGGAGGGGCTCCAGCTGTGAAGAACAGAAGGGGTCCCCAGGACCACAGTGAGCCAGGGTCCACGAGGCAGGGGCCGAGGCTTCTTCGCAAACCCTGGACCCAGCTGGGAGTGCGTGCTAGACCTCACTGTCTGCCTGTGGCCAAGGAACCTCCAGAGCCCCGGCTCACAGAACAGCAGCTTTCCACCCTCTGGGGTGGTCTCCCAAGTCTGCACAACTTGGGACTTCCTGCTCAGTTGAGACCATCAGGGAGAGAGGGAGAGGAGAAGAGTCAACAGTAACATCCGCTGTTGTCTCTTTCCAGAGGGAGAAACTGAGGCTTCTGGCGACAAGAGGATGCAGGTTCTCAGCTGCAAGTTTCTTCTGAGTCATCTTTCCCTTGAAAGTTGAAGACTACAAATACCCCTGCCTGAGTCTGTAGAGCCTTCTGCAAGCCCCAAGCAGAAAGCCTTGATGGGCTGCAACTCCGCTGTAGTGTACAGCGCCAGACACAGTGTGCTGATGCTAAAGGGCCGGGAAAACCTGAGGTATCTTGGTCGGCCACCTGGACCTTTCCCCACACCCCGATGATGCTAAGGGCCCCCCTCTCATCCCCACAGCTTGCTTCTTCTGGAAACCTGCCGCTGCTCCTCTCAACGGTGGACTCTCACCTGGACAGACTCTTGTTGCCCTTACTGCTCTGGGTAAATCTTTTACTGCCACACTGCCAGCCCTCCATGCACCATCTCAGCGAGGCGGAGACATCAATTTGCCCAACATCACAAAATCAAAAGGTGGTTGAGGTTCAGAGCCAGGTCTGATCAGTTCTAAGGATTTGCTAAATCCTT
>NW_004524702.1:3598765-3622115 GCF_000260255.1 Octodon degus
TCCAGGACAGGATCCTGTGGTGGTTGACTCTTTGTGTCAATTTGGGGAGGACCCGCCCTAGAGCAACTCAGCATTTAAAGGGTACATAAAGGGGTTGAGGAAGGATTGGGCAAGCCGCCCCCCCCCCCAGGGGCTCTAGTCTGCAGGCAGTGTGGAAGGAAGGGAGGAAGGGAGAGGCCTGCCGGCCTGCCAGCACAGCTGCTGATCCTGCTTTGCTTTGTTGTTTTCCGCCACCATGAACTGCTGCCCGCCGCAACACACTACTCTGCCTTTGAGCCCTCCGAGTGTGGACTGCCGTGTGGACTGAAATCTCCATTAACTGTGAGCTGAATAAACCTTTCCTGTCTTAGTTTTGGGTGCTGGGTATTTTGTCCCAGCAATGAGTAAAAGGTAACCGAGACAGGTCCTCAAACTGTCGCTTGTGTTAGAGACCCCTGAAAGGCTTGTGTCCCACACTTTAGAATTTTGAAACTGCTAGCCCTAGGGTCTGGCTGAATATTTGCATTTTTAATAAGTTTTATGGGTGGTATTGATCTTGCTGGTCTTGGGACCACACTTTGAGAATCACCTTTACAAAGCAAGGCTTCTAGCCCTCAGACCTGTGGGATAGTCTTTGTTAAACAAGATCTAGGGCTGGCCTGATAGCTCAGCAGACTAAAGTACCTGCTTAGGTAGAGCGCAGCAGCCGGGGTTTGATCTTTGGTGTGCCGTGCTGGCCCTACACCCGGGGCATGCTGAGATGGTGACTGAGATAGCGTGGTGGCACATGCCTATAATCCCAACTCTTGGGAGGCTGAAAACAAGAATTGCTGCAAGTCCAATCTATGTAGTGAGACCCTGTAGACCCTGTCCTAAATACAGAAGAAAAACAAACAAACAAGATCTAATTTACAAGCATGGGCTGGACCGTCCATGAGGACCCCCCTTCCATGTTGTCAGAGGTGCCCTAGACATGAGGCAGGGAAAAGAAGTTCCAGGGAGTTCGGGTTCCCCTTCTTGACTTAAAGCAAAATAACCCCTTTTGGGCCTGTACTAGGGTTCTATGTGAAAATAAATTTCTGCTACTAAAGACAGTGCCCATTATTATGAAAGATGGAAGCAAAACTCTTTGTTCTTGTTATCTATCGCTATGCAAAGCCCTTCCCTGTCCCTGTCAAGGCCCCAGGAGGTTTATATTTGTGATTCCCATTGTTTCGCTGTAGGCAGCTAAATTAGAAAGAAATAGTGTAGGCAGTCAGACAGGGCCAGGCCCTCAAGGAGACAGTGTGGAAGACAAGGTGACTCTGCAACTTGGGAAGAGACAGACACTGTGGCAGGGGCCAGATCTCAAGACAAAGGAGTAAACAAATGCAGCCACATACTTTCCCAAGGATGGGCATCAGGGATTGATATTCTAAGTAGGTATCAATCACCTTAAGAAAGTCACTGTCCCAATCTCCAACGTGAAGAGACCCTGTTCTGTATTCATGCCCTCATGCCCACTTGCTAGGTGACTCTCTTCCTCATTAAGTCCTGGATTGAATCAATTTTACCTGGGCAATGGTGCTTGTAATCTCATTGGTTGACCGCCTCATGCCCGCCTAAACGAGTTCCCGTATTTTCCACCTTAGACCTGCATTACTGCATGGTTTTAGTCCATAAAAACCGCTGGAAGAGACAGCTTCCTGGGGGCAACCTGCTGGGTCCCCTTCTGTCCCTCTCTCGGGCAGAAGCATTCTTTCCCCCAATAAATATTCTGCTCTTAATCTCCATTGTTCCTAAAATTCATTCTTCAATTTTAGAGAATATGAACTCGTGCCAGGTCCTTTTCAGGTTGGGAGTTTCATTCCCCTCTATCACCATGAAAAGTTCTTGGAATCTAGTGAGTTAATTCCAATCTACCAGTTCCAGAGCAACCCATGCTGAGAATAAAGATGTATTTGTAACTGTGGGGAGCCACGGGGCCCAGCTGTGATGGTGCCTATTTGGAACAAAGGCCTTGACCCAGGCCTGATCCCAGGTTTTATTCATTCATAAAGAAAAGAAGTGGCTTGAGGATGAGTGACTGTGACTGCGGTAGGAAGCAGGTGAGCCCCGTGAGCTGGGCTGGGTAGGAGGCCTGCGGTCACCTCCGCAGTACGCAGAGAAGGATGCGCAGGAAGAGCAATCTGCGAACACAGCTTAGGTGGGGTCTTAGTTACTTTTCTCTCATTGCTGGGACAAAATACCTAACACCCGGAATCAAGGAAGGAAGGTTTATTAGCTCACAGTTGCTGGAGGTTTCAGGCCATACTTGGCTGGCTCCAAGGCAGAGCGGCACATGGCAGAGAGAGGGCAGAACTTTGTGATGGCAAAAAACAGCAGCGAGCAAAGGGGGAGCAGCAGCTGAGGCGGCTAGGGAGCCCCCTTTCCTCCCTTACACTGATTCAGACTATCCGTCCCAGGGCAGGTGTAGCATCGCGCCCATAATCCCAGCATTGGACGATGAATTAATTACAAACTCTAGAAGCTGCGCCATGGCTACATGAGACTTTAGGGAGACAAGTAGACACAAGCCATAACAGGTGGTATCTGATAGTCATAGGCTCTATCTTGAGGAATATGTTGTTGGAGGGAGCACACAGCAGGGGAAAGCAGGCCCTTTCTCCACCTCAACAGGCCTGCAAGTGCCCAGCCTACAGTCACAAAGCTCTGATGTGTAATCTTTCAGGCCCCAGGAAGTCATAGCCTCTGTCTTGAGGCTGGATCCCGCCTGATGTGCATTGCTTAAAGCCAAGTGAAGGGATAAGGAAAAGCCCTAGCCAGCTCTGCACATATTAATACATGGACATAGGGCCAGGCTCAGCCAGAATGGAGACTGTTAAGGCACCAGCCTTGGGCTCCCTTCCCTCGCACCACTTGCGATGTTCCCGGATGCGCCAACCACAACTGTGCTGCAAAGATTTAACCTTGACTGTCTGCGTCGGGCTGCTTACGCACATAGCTTTGTTTCAGCTTGCTTCAAGGACTCTATACTTTGTGCCCAGAACACCCTGGCCTAGCCAGTGACACTCTATAACTCCCCTTCCCCATTCCCACCCACCCAGAACACCCTGGCCCAGTGAAGGAATAGTTGATGACTCCCCTTCCCCATTCCTGGGGACTCTCTATAAAGTCCCTGTCTCCCCAGCCTTCGCTGCTGTTCAGGTCCACTGAGCAGCCCGGCACATGCTAGCTGCCATCGATACACGGCTCCTTTCGTGCCAGCTAACGTGAGTGTGGTCTTGTGCGGGTTCAGCGGCGCCTTTTCCCGTCAGTTTTCCTGTCAGAGACAACTGTTCATCTTTCACATCTCAGTTGGTCCTCCACATATCACTATGGCTTAAAACAGCCCCTCAAGTATATCCAGTGACACTGTGGTCAGGGATGTGGGTACACTGGGAGTCTACTCTGCCCACAGGGGTTATTACTGGTTGCCGGAATCTGGGCTGGTTTGGAAGGTCTGGGCAGCCTTTGGGCCACGTCTGAGCCTTGCAGGGTGGCTGCGTGACCAGAAGCCCTGTGGGATGCAATGTCTACAGCGGCCTTTCCAGCCAGGTGTTGCTGGGCTCTTGGGCTTTGTGGCCCACTGAGGCCCAGGACAAGTATTCCACAAGACAACGTGGAGAGCACTGGTCTTTTAAGGCCAAGCCTGGGAACTGGCAGTGTCACCTGGCTGTCTTTTATTGGTCAACAGAGGTCCTTCTCCCATACCCATGGAGCAGAAGGACGTGAACCCACTGCTTATTGGGTGGAAGATTCAGTGCCCAGCTGTGAGGAGCTTTGGAAGCCTCACCTACACTGGATGAGAATTAAACACAGCCTTGTTTAATCCAGATGAGATCTGGTCCCTATACCTGACCTAGCAAAGGGATGACACTTTGGTGAGTATTTTGCACAGGAAAGAAAGATAAGTAATGTGAGACCAGCGGGTGGCTCCCATAGGCCTTAGAACACATGTTGTTGTTGTTGTTGTTGGTTTTTTTTAAAGTTTTCTTTTGTTTGTTTTTGGCAGAGCCGGGGATTGAACTCAGAACACCTGCTTTTGTCACCCTGTTATCTTGTTGGAGGAAGCACACGGCGGGGGAAACCAGGCCCTCTTTTCTACCTCAACAGGCCTGGGAGTGCCCAACCTACAGCCAGCGCCAACAAGTGTGCCAACTGCGGAGGGGCTGGGGCTACTCGGAAGGCTTGGCCTTGCAAGCCGTGGGACGCAGAACAGGGCACTGGGATGGCTCATCCTTTGTCAGCTTTCTGAACCAGGATGCCCAGATCTTTGGACCCACATTATTCTGGATGTTTCTGCAAAGATGTTCCTTGGATCAGATTGACACTTAAATCAGTCTTGTGGTGAAGACCGCCCTCCTTCACTTCACTGGACTCGTTCAATTAGCTGAAGGCCTTCAAAGAAAATGGAGGCAGGTAGAAGGGTTGATGAACCCGATCACTGCTTGATGGATGAATGTGTGCAAATATTCTAGTACATCTCATTAGTTTATACGATTAATATTTGTCCATAATTGTTTGTTTGTCTGTTTGGTTCTGGTTGTTTGAGACAAGGTCTCACCATGTAGCCTTGGCTGGCCTTGTACTCATGGCGATCCTCCTGCATCAGCCTGCCTAGTGCAGGGATTACTGGTGTAATCCCATCATGTCTGTCAATAATTTAAAAAACTTGAAAAAAACCAACCTCCCTGAACCAAGAGGTAATTCCACCAGCAGACTGCCTTGAACTTCCCTGGGTCTCCTGTAACCTGCTCGCCTGCCTTGATTTTGGACTCCACAGTCATGACAGCCAATTCCCTAAACCATTTCTCCACTTCTCTGTCTCTGTCTCCCTGTCTGTCTGAGTCTGTGTCTGTGTCTGTGTCCATCTCTGTCTCTGTGTCTGTCTGTCTGTCTCTTTCTGTCTCCTTGTCATTACAATAGGTAGTTACAGCCTATTGGTTCTGTTTTCCTGGAAAGCCCTGACTAATCCTGGAAGTCAGGGCAGTGAAAAAATAGTTCCCTGGCCAGTTATGTCTGGGGCAATCCCTTTGCCAAATGACACGTGAAAGACCCCTGGGCTGGAGGGCCCTGTAGTTTGTCCACAGGTCTCTAGACAGCACCCATCGGCCCCAGACTGCTGCCCTGGGCTTACCGCGCTTCCTGCTGTTGGATGTTAGCAGTGGCTCACTCTGGTCAGCTCCCCTTTCTCACAGGTCTCATTTAGGGGACATAAGACTCCTTGAATCAGACCAGGGCCCACAGGGAAGGCTTCCCAGGCCAAGAGCTGAGGTCCTGACAGCCTGTGCCAGCTCCTGAGCTCGCCTTTCTGCGGGGGAGTTGGGACCACTCGGTACTTCTGGAGCAGATCTGATGAATTATTTATGTGCTCTCTGCTGGCAAAGGATGCTAATAAGATGCCAAGGCACACAACTCCTGGATGCTTCTGCTTAGGGTCGCTTCCCCAGATGGGGTGAAGGAGCCAAGAACTGCAGATCCCTCAGCCAGCTGCTCCTGACTACAGAGCCTGGAGGACACCACTCTTTAGCCATGGGCTCCCCATCTTCCTAGAGCCCATTTCTGGGGACTTGAAGAATGAACATTCAGAGGATGTTTGCTGTCACAGGAACATGACAGCACTGAGACCATCTCTTACTGGCAGCCTTCCATGGACCGTCCCCTCCTGGACGCCCTACCGGTCATCTTCAAGCTTGAGACCTAGTTAGCCTTGGAATTCCTCGGCATCTGGGCTCGTTCCCCGCAGAGACGAGGGGTTCCATTGCCTGCCCCCCCTCAGACCCTGAGTCCCAAGGATGTGCATGCAGGGGTTCCCTTCCCTCAGCCCACAGGGCTTAGGTGTACCACGAGCCATCAGGACACTCTTGGACAGTTTGAATGGAATTGTTCTTATGTGGCCAGCACAATTCAGACAGAAATTTGGGTATCTGGATTGGGATTCGTCTTTGCCTTTGGGTCTGCTGAGCAAAGTTAATATGCAAACAAGAGCCAAGGACAGACCTGCTAAGCACTCGAAAATTCTTCTCTGAGCCTTTGGCATCCTCCCTCCAGTGAACGGCTGTCAATTTCAAATGATTTCAAAGCATTTACTCAAGTAGTTTCAATAGGGCCACTCTGTAGCTGGCAAGATTCTGTTAACTCTTCTTTTCTGTTGTTCTTTGGTCTTAGAAGTTATTTGCTTTCATTTGTTTGCCTCCCTCCTCTCCCCTTCCTCTTCCCCCCTTCTTCTCCTTCTCTTCCTTCTGATTTTCAAAGATCCCCATTCACTCAGACAAGTCTTTGTCCCCAAAATTCACTGAATGCTAAGTGTGGGGGGTCAGTCAGAGATCCTGTAGTGTGGCTTTTTATTTTATTATTTTCATTTTTCAGTATTGGACTTTGATCCCAGGGCCTCACACATGCTAGGTGAGCGCTCTACCACCAGCCTACATCCCTAGCTCCTTTATTGATTTAGAGATGGGTCTCACTAAGTCACAAAGCTGCCCAGCCTCGGTTTGAACTCATGATCCTCCTGCTTCAGCCCCCGGAGTGCTGGGAAGACAGTATGCACCACCACACCTAGCTTTCTATCTTGGCTTTCCCCTTGCCCTGCTCTGAAGCGCTGACTCTGTCACACCAGAGCCATCAGTCAGTGCTTTCTCCTCGCAGTGGGATCCATGCGGGATGGAGACAGAGTCCCCTGGGAGCCTCAGGGCCACCGCATTCCACCCGACCCCTGGGTGATGTGTACAGACACGCATGTTTGAGAAGCAGGGCTTAACATAGACAAGGACACCGCACGGTCCGTGCCGTGTAGATGATGTGGGGCCTGGACCAGGAGAAAGCACACACGTCACTGTCTCTGTGACTTGTCCCCATAAGTGCCTTCCCAAGCCCCACTGGCCACTCCTGTGGCCCCGCCCAGCTCGGTGCCAGCTGCCTTTCATCGCTTCTCTCATGCAATCTCTACAGGGACGAGCACTGGAGGAGAGGCCCGTGTCCTCTTTCATCACCTAGAAGCTGAGCGCAGAGAAGGAAAACAGCTTGCTGCTGCCCAGTAGGGCCCAGAACCTGCTGTGATGAGGGCTCCATAACTGGAGTCTTGGCATCCTCCTCTTCTTTCTGGGCACAGACTGGTCCAGACTAGGGCTGCAAAGCACCTGCGGCCTCCAACCCATCACAGGCTCCAGCATGGCACATCCATGCCCTGGGCTGAGGCCCGTAATAGCTCATGGCTTCCCTGCCCCAGGGATGCCACCTCTGTGTTCCTCTCTTCCTTCCCCTCTGCTATGGCTTGGATCTAGCTGTCCCCCCAAAGCCTCCTGAGGTCATACATGCGGCATTTTGGAGGTGCTGGATCTAGGGTGTGGGCTGCTGGGATCAAGGATGCGGTGCTGGGACCGATTCATGGTGTGAAGCTAGGATTAGGCTGCCCCACCCCAGGTGTGAGTGCTACCTGCCCTAAGGGAGAGTAGCCTAGATAGGAGACAAGGGACAGAAAGAGGGTGGCTGCTTGTGCCTTGTCACTTGCTGCTTTCTGCCTTCCGCCGGCCATGGACTGTTTTTCTTCTGCTGTGCTGTCTGCCACACCACCCAGCCTTGGAGCCAGCTGATTATGGACTGAAACCTTTGCAAACTGTGATCTACATAAGCCTTTTCCTTTCACTTGGACTAGCTGGCATTTTGTTCCAACAACAAGAAAAGTAACTATATCCCCCTTCTTCTCAGTATTCTCTTCCTTTCTTTCTTTACTTCCTCCTTCTCTTTTATTTCTCTCCCTTCTCTCTTGGCCAAGCACTGAAACCCAGCTCAATTCCTCCTCATGCCTCCTTCCCTTCCATCCCCGAGCTCTAGGTGGAGACTGCAGGTGCTGCTGAGGGTGGTGGTGACACTGGTGTTGCTACTGTCGGGGCAGCCAGCTCTTCCAGCACCTTTCCCCTTCCCCTCTTATCTCTTGAGCTCCATGAAGGAGGTCGTGCAGCATAAGGATCTGAGGTTCTGCTGTGAACAACAATGTTAGAGAGAGGCTGTGGGTTGAGGAGAGACACGAAGGGCAGGCATGCCTATGGGATGCAAGAATACAGAGTAGAAAAGAGACCAGGAGGAAGGGACCTCAGGCTGTGCTTTAGGTACATGTTTAGAAAGGTGATTTGCACCAAAGAAAGCAGCTATGTTTGCCACCCTCCTCCTTGCTGGGGTGTTGGCTGGTTTCACCAGCCACTGGGAGACACTGAGAGGTGAAGGACATGCTAGAGCCCTTCTGGCCACAGGAGGACATTAAAGAGCAGTTACATTTATTAATATTATTATTTATTGACCTGTTCCAAGCTCACTCCACGTCTCTGGTTAACTTCTTTATAATGCAATCTCTGCAGGCCACACAGGGGGCAGAGTGGGAAACTGAGGCCAGTGGCTCTCCACTCACCTGCTACATGATTCGGGGTGGGAAACACTAAATTAGGTCTTTGCGAGCAACGCATAAGTTGCCCTGCTCTGCGTAAAGCGTGTTGCTCATCAAGGATCAGAAGCGCACACTTTCTGACTTCATTAATTTATCGACTCCTTAGGAAGACAAGAAACATATGAGAAAACTCAAGGGCTAATTAGCTCTCTGAGAATCCGAGAGATGCCGGAAGGTGGCATGACTAAATGCCAAGTTAAAGGCGCTGTAGGGTCTTAGCAAAATGTGTTCACTGATTGCAGACATCACCAAAAGTTGGGCCCGGTACGCTTAATAGGCTTGGAAATAAGGCAGCGTCACTAGAGCCCCTTCTTAGACTAGCAGTAACAAATTCCGAGTATCTTCAGGTCAAATGTAACTCAATACTGTTTTATACATTTGCTGTTTCTCCAAATAGGATTATTTTTTTTCTAGAGGCAATCACAAGGCCTAAGAAGATTTGCAGCAATGGAAAGGATTTCGTCCCTGCCCTGTAATGAACAGATTAGAAGCTTAATCCTGAGGTCTGTCTCTGTGTCCAAGTACAATTGCAGTGTGAGTCATAGCAAAGGTATACATATATGGGGGAAGGAACCAAAGTTTTGAAAATTGATGAAAGGGATGACATTCATCAAGAGGCAGTAGGAAGACACCAGTTTCACTCCTCAGCACCTGAGGACCAGAAGTTTTACAGCAGCTTGCTCGGAGACATCTGCTCCCAGCTGCCCAGTGCCTCTGGCCTCCGAGGGCAGCTTGAGGAAGCCCATCCCAAGCCTCTGCGGTCGCCTGCAGGCCGGCAACTCTTCAAGCAGCAAAGGTCACTGCTATAATGACACTGGTTTTTGTTGTTGTCTAAGTCAGTGCTTAAATGAATAATTTGAAACCTTATTGAAGTTCACAAAATTAAAGATTTGAACAAGGCCTGTGTGGGCTGAAATGAGGCGCTGACTGGACTGAGGCTCAGTGTGAGGCCAACTGGAGCCAATGGGGTTCGGGGGGAGGGCAGAGCAGAGTCACCCCTTGCTCACCGCCCGCTGTGGGGGGCCCACCAGCCACGCAGGAGCACAGCCGGTGGACGTGCTTGTCGCTGGGTCTTCAGCAGACATTTAGCCTCCCTGTCCCGGGCAGAGGGCCCGGCAGCACCCAGGGAGGCAGCCTGGTTTCCGTGGCTAAGAGCACGGGTTCTAGAGCCAGACCGCCTGGGTTCAAATCCCACTTCTAGCTCTCAGAAACAGTGTGGCCTTGGATGATTTTCTTAGTCTCTCTCTCCCCATGTTTTCCCATCTGGTTATCAAAGTACCTCCTGAGGGTTCATATCGTCACAGTCGATTTGCTTTTTGCTGAAACACAATATGTGGTGCTTAAGGAACGAGAGGTTGGTTTTGGCTTCCGACTTGTAGCAGTTTCTGTTCCCAGTCGGCTGACGCTGAGGCTGCGCGGCACAGCAGAGCGGCCTGGAGGAGGAGAGCCGCTCAGGCCTGGCGAAGCCGAGCTGCGAGGGAAGGAGGAGCCAGGGAGGGAGAAAAAGCCTGGCCGCCCGCAGGGGCCGCCCCTTCTGACCAGGACCCCCACACTCCTAACGCGAAGCAGGAGGTCGCAGTGGGCCCCACAACCGTCCCCTTCCCCAGGCTCTACCAGTGAGCAGGTGAGGCTCCTGGGCACGCCTAGGTGGAAGCCACAGCGGTGACAAAGCGGAAATGAGTAGAATTCACCACGCTACCGCGGCCGTGCCTGACACACATGGCTTCTGGCCTTGGGCCTTGGTTGAGTGGAGCGCCCAGCACTATTACGTGGTCAGCTAATACGAGTTGGGAGGATTGCTAGGTGCCATAAGGCAAATCTGGAGCAGGGCATAGCTACGGACAGACCCTTCACCCGGTTGGATGTTCCAATCAGAGTGTCAGCTTTAAACAGCTTCCTCCTTGTTTCGTGCCTTGGTGAGGGCGACTCCTCCAGAAGTGGCTGCCCAAGGAAGGGTGAGGAGGCGTGGGGAGATGCCCAGCCAGCGATCCTCCCTGCCGCCGGTTCACCTGGCTCAGAAAAAGTGGGCCCTGAGGGCCCATCAGGTCACGGCACAGCAGGACTGGCAAAGATTTATGAACCTGACTTCAAACCAGGACCTTGCAGCTGGGGAGAACCCGCGTTCCCGCCAACCCCCGTTCCCGTGGGCGTGCGCGGCCTTGCAGGTGCGCAAGCACTGCTGCTAGGAGAGTTCGCAGGCGCAGGTAGGTGCGTGGTGGGTGCTCCCTCAGAGTCTCCCCATCAGCTGAGCAGCTCAGTGGGGACGGAGGTGGCAGCCTTCTCTGCAGCCAGTGCCTCCCCGCCACTCAGCAGTACGTGCACACCGACTCATAAGTCTCTGAAGACCCCTTTTCAAAAGAAAATAAAAATGAAAAGGGAGTGTCAGAGTGCTTGCCTAGAATGCACAAGACCCTGGGTTAAATTCCCAGTACCTTAAAAAAAAAAATTCTCTCCTCTTTGAGGCCTCCTTATGGTCTTTAGCATTGTGTTAAGATTTAGATCTAAACTCATAATCAAAGCTGTGGTGAGCACTTGAGTGTTTACTCTGTTTAGAGGTTGGCCCAGCGCTGTATAGAATGCCACTTAGTCCTCCCTGCATAATAATCCTGAGTGACAGAGGCTCAGGGAGGTTGGGGCGTTGGCTCAACCACACTGACTCAAATGGCAGGCAAGATACTAAGAGGGTCCACCGAGAGCTCAGTATATTGGCCCTTAACATTTTTGTAATACTACCCAAAGTATTCCAGAGCATCCAAATCTTAGCAAGTTCCAAGATAGTGCACAAGGTGAGGAAATGGTCGGTGTCTGAGAGAGATGACCTGAGAGGATGGTTGGGAGAAGACAATGGCAGAGAAAGAGAGAGAGACAGAGAGAGACAGTGAGAGACAGAGACAGAGACAGAGAGAGACAGTGAGGGAGAGAGAGACAGAGACAGTGAGGGAGAGACAGAGAGAGACAGAGACAGTGAGGGAGAGACAGAGAGACAGTGAGGGAGAGACAGAGACAGAGAGAGACAGTGAGGGAGAGACAGAAAGAGACAGAGAGAGACAGTGAGGGAGAGAGAGAGACAGAGACAGTGAGGGAGAGACAGAGAGACAGTGAGGGAGAGACAGAGACAGAGAGAGACAGTGAGGGAGAGACAGAAAGAGACAGACAGAGACAGAGAGAGACAGTGAGGGAGAGAGAGACAGTGAGAGAGAGACGCAGAGTGAGGGAGAGAGACAGATAGAGAGAGACAGACACACAAAGACACACAGAGGGAGACAGAGACAGAGAGAATGAGGGTGAGAGAGACAGACACAGAGAGACAGCAGGACAGAGCATAATACCTTTTATAGCCTCATCTAGAGGGTAACATGCCAGAATGTTGGCTGTGTTTTCACCACACCAAACACCCTGGCATCCTGTGGGAAGGAAGACACGAGCATGTTGCTGCCAGCAGAGCTCACTGGGGATGACCTTAAATGTGGGACACCACAAAGAGCACCTACCTAAAACCTCAAGTGAGCATCATATTTAAAGACGGAACATTAGTAGCAGTCTCATTCAAGTGAGGAAACCAGTGAAAGAAGAGGAGGATGCCTACCACAGTGGCTATTGTCAACTCTTCTTTACATGTGGAAGAAGGCTTTCATTCGCTGATGTGGTGCCGGATGGCCATTATCTGAGTTACTCATGGGGCTGAGGCAGGAGGAGCATAGATTTTTCATCCTGGAAAACTTAAGAAGACCCCTTTTCAAAAGAAAATAAAAATGAAAAGGGAGTGTCAGAGTGCTTCCCTAAAACGCACAAGACCCTGGGTTAAATTCCCAGTACCTTAAAAAAAAAAATTCTCTCCTCTTTGAGGCATCCTTATGGTCTTTAGCATTGTGTTAAGATTTAGATCTAAAACATCCCCTAAAGTCTCAAAGTCTTATGTGTTCAGAGGTGGGGCTTGGGAAGTGACTGAATCATGGACGAGCCTACTCCAATTGTGGATTAACTTCTGGGTGAATTCATAGTTGGATGTGCCGTTGGAGGTGGGGCCAGGTCAGAAGAAGTGAATCCCTGAGGAAAAAAGGGTGCCTTGGAAGGTAGGATTCTTGTCCCTGGCTCCTCCCTCCTCTTCCTGCTTCCCTCCTCCACCATGCCCGTCGGCCCTGCCACTTCTGCCTTGGAGCCATCCAACCATAGTCTGGGCCCTCTGCAAACCATGGGCCTAAATGAACTTTCTCCTTCAGATTGTGGGTATCACATGTTTTGACCCAGTGACGGGAGAGTGATTAATACATAAAACTGGTACCAGGAGTGAGGTGTTGCTGTGTCCGTACCTGACTATGTGGTTTAGAAGAATTTGGAACTGGTGTATTGCAGGAGTTTGGAAAGGTATGGAGATGCTCACCAGTGACGTCTCAGAATGCTGTACATAGGTTAATGGAGATTCTTCTTGGTGCTCAGAAGGCCAGAATGCTAATAGAAATGTAGACAGTAAAAGGTCAGGCTCACAAGGACAATGGACTCCATTGGGGACAGGGACTCTGTTGACAATTGGACTGGAGGCCATGTGTGTTACACTCTGGCAGAATTTTTGTCTATATTTGCCTATGTACTGAGATTTTGTAAGAGACTTAGATTAATGATAATAGACTAATTGGTAGAGGAAATTCCAAAACAGCTCAACATTCAGGCTCTGACACGGGTACTGGCGTTTTCTTATAGCCAAATCTGTAATAAGAACCAAAAGGAAAAAAAGCAGACCTACATTATTTGGAAAATGTGCAATTACATCAGAACGGAAGCACCTGCAATGTTAGGTCCCAGAGAGTACGGTTGCTGAAAAAATTAGCATTTAATACAGACTCTTTAAAAAAATGTATTTGGTACAAGGTCAACAGAGTCTCACTATGTAGGTTGGACTCATAGTGATCCTTCTGTTTTCAGCCTCCCAAGCGCTGGGATTACGGGCACATGCCACCAGGCCCAGTCTCAATCACCGTCTCAGTGTGCCCCGGGGGCTGGGCCAGCACACCATGCTGGGGATCGAACTCTGGCCTCTGTGCTCTGCCTAAGCAGGTGCTTCAGTCCACTGAGCTATCTGGCCAGCCCTAAAATTAGCATTTAATGAAAGCAAAGTACCCTGCATCAGGACAGGGTACTTTGCTTTCATTGAAGGCATCTCAGGAACTGTTCAGGTCCCTGTCTTGCAGGCTCAAAGATATAAAAAGAAGACTCCTCTGGAAGAATTTGCCTCAAGAAGAGAGGCTTAGGGCAACCTACACATCACAGCACCCTAGGGGAGACTCTTCCCAAGCTCAGTCTTCTAGAGTTGAACCATCCGGGTACCCAGAGGCCACTGCTGCGTGGTCCAAGGGAACAAGCCTACTTCTAGGGCTGGTGTAGACTTCAGCACTATCCATGCTGGTTTTTTAGACATGCAAAATACAGAGTTACGGGTCATAGAAGCTTCCCCCTAGATTTCAGAAGAAGGCCTTGGAGGCCAGACAAAAATATGTGACATTTCCTGTGAAGAACCCACGAGAAGGTGATGCTTGAAGAGTGAGAGTGAAGCCAAAGATGCACCAGGGACCCCAGAAGTGGGAGATGTCAGGAACATGGAGCATCTGCTGACGTAAGCTGCACACAGCGAGCAGAGCCAAGGGAGAGGCAACGTGGGCTGCGACCAGCAGAGCCATAGGAGTGTGCTGCCCTAAGCCTTGGAGTTCACGTCCCGCCCCCACCCCCCGCCCCCTCCCGCTCCCCCGGTGCTGCACACTGAGCTACAGGACTTACGCTGCACTGCAGGTTTGCAGGCTTGCTTTGGTCAGATTCTATTCTATTTCCTCATTTCTCCCTTTTTGAACAGAGTGTTTGCCCTGCGCCATTGAATGCTGGAGGTGTTGGACTTCCTTTTTGATTCCTATTGGTGCTCACAGCTAAGAGTTTGCCTTGAGTCTCAGAGGAGCCTTTGGACTTGGACTTCTCAGCAGTGCTGGAACTGCTGAAACTTTGGCAGCTCTTCGAGTTGGACTAAATGCACCGGGCACAATGAGACATACAGGAGCCTTTGGGGGCCAAGGAATGGAGTGCTATGGTTTAAACCTACCCGCCCCCCCCAGCCTTCTGTGTTCAGAGGTGTGGCTTTTGGAAGGTGATTGGCTCCTCAGGGCATTATGCTTACTGGTGGAGTAGTCCACGGATGACTCTCATAGCTGAACGAGCTGTTCGGAGGAGAGGCCTGGTCGAAGGGGAGCTGGGGGGCGTGGCCTGAATGGGCATGTGCTTGCTCCTGGCTCCCTCTTCTAGCTCTGCCTTTGGGCTGCCACGCATTGGGCAGTTTTCTTCCCACTACCTTCCCACCCAGTCCTTGCTGCTGTGGAGCCAGCCACAGACAGAAAGTCTAGAAACTGCAAGCCAAGGGAAACCCCTCCTCCTGAAAGTTGTGCTGTCAGGTATTTTGTCCCCATAACTGGAAAAGTGGCCAATACACATGAGCCCTTACCTGCTTCTTCAGTTTAAATTCTGGGTGGAAGGGACAAATGAGGCCATCAGAAACTCTGGAGACGAGGCTCTTTTCCTCAGAGGGCAGAGTGTGAAGGCAATGCCGAAGATCTATAAACTGCAGCACCATCAATGTACGGCAACTTGTGAAAAGACAAAATCCCCATGATTTCGTTGCCCAATTTTAATTGGCTTTATTTTCAATTCTAGGATTGGGCTCCTTCATTCTGTTAAAATAGAATAAATGTTCTGTTGCCCTGAGCAGAAGCGGTTGGGTTTGTAGACAAAAGCTGAAGGAAGGAGAGAGCAGAGAACAAAAGGCAGGCTGTGCACACCAGTGTGACTTTGCTTCTAAGGCAGGGACAGGGAGCTGGGATGACAGGTGACAGCGCGAAGGGATCAGCGGGCCCTTTCAGGCTACTGCTTTTGTGCAATGGTTACTTGGAGCATCGGTCTCATCTGCATGGGCCGGCTTGGGAAACTGGGCCTGATCTCTCTCTAATGCTGATTTCTCGGAGGTGAGACAGGCAGCCCAGCTTCGGCTTGGTGATGTGGAGCTTCCGTGCAGGCGGCTCCACTCTGCCTATCAGGAGGGGCCAGGGGCCGGGGCTGGGTGCAGGAGCTTAGTGTGACACAGTGGCTGCCGCAGCCGCCCTGTAGCACTAAGGGCTCACTTCTGGTGCAGGCTCTAGGAGAGGCCATCTCTTTTCTTTTCTTCCTTTGTCTTTTCTTCTTTTGGTTGTAGTAAAGCACACAAACACACAATTTGCCACTTTAACTCTCTTTAAGTGTGCAGTTCAGAGGCATCAAGTGCTATCACACAACTGGGCAACTGTTGCCACCATCATCTCTACCGTTCTTCATTTTCCCCAACTGCAGCTCTGTACTCATTAAGAAAGACCTGCCTGTTCCTCCGCCCTCTGGCATCTCCCAGTCGACTCTGTGTCTCTAACATTTGGCTGCTTTGCTTTCAGTTACGTACAAAGAGGAATCACTTGGTATTTGTCTCTTGGGGGCTGGCTTATTTCCCTTAGCGTTAGATTCACCTATGTTGTAGCAGATGTCAGCGTGGCCTTCCTTCTCAGGCTGAATATTAGTCCGCTGTGTGTAGACAGCACAGCTTTCCATCCATTCACCTGTTAATAGATGCACAGGGCTGTTGGGGACGGTACTGCTCTGGTCATGGGGTACAAAGGGCTCTCTGAGGCCCTGCTGTCCGTTCCTGAGTGTCCACGCAGAAACAGGGGATGGGTCATAAGGAGGATCTGTACTCTTGCCTTTGTCATATTTTAGAGCTGTGCTCCTGCCTCCCTCTCTTCACAGTCTCTTGTGTCACCTTTTTTTTTTTGTATTTTTAGGACAGGGTCTACAGGATGTGCAGGATCTTATTACTAGATTGGACTCTTAGTGATTCTCCTGTCTATAGCCTCCCAAATGCTGGGATTACAGGTGCACGCACCACCACTCCCAGTCTCAATTGCTGTCTCAGTGTGCCCGGGGGGTGGGGGGGCAAGGCAGGCCTGGGGATCGAACCCCACCCCTGAGCCTGCTTGTAGGCACTTTAATCCGCTGAGCTAGTTGGCCGGCCCTTGTGTCATCTTCTAAGTCAGAATCATAACCTCTTGTTTTAGTGGTCACATTGCCTCTCTTGCTGTCTCAAATTTCCCTGTGAATTCCTCTTATAAGGGCAGGTGAGGAGTTGTACATACAGCTCAGCGGTAGAATACTTGCCTAGCAAGGCCCTGAGTATAATTCCAGGAGGGAAAGAGGGAGTGAGGGAAGGGAGAGAGACAGAGAGACAGGGACAGAGACAGAGACAGAGACAGAGACAGAGACAGAGACAAGAGAGGTAGACAGAGCAAGAGAGATACTACGACTTGTGATTCCCTTTAGAGCGGGCAGCATTTGTCTCCTCATCCCAAGAGCCTTAATGGGATCACATGTGGCATGTTTCTTTGCCAGGGAAGGTGGCATCCACAGATTCCGGGGACTGAGATCTGGGTAACCTTGGGGTTTTTCAGGCCCACACAAGCTAATAGCAAAAAGTACAAGGAATACAGAAGCATCGTGAAAAGAAAGGCCTATACAAGCTCATTGTCCCTAGAGGTCATCACAGGAAGTAATTTAGGATATGGGACTTTCTAGATATATTTCCATGCATGTGTTAGCAAATGTTTTTATTTTATTTTCTTTCTTTTCAAAAAAATAAAAAATGGTATAACATTCTACACAGAGCAGCGACTTGTTTCCTTCATTAAACAATGTATCTTTGCAGTGAGCTCTTTAAGGGGAAAGGATTTACTTTCATGCTACTGTCTTCTTTGATGTAAAAATAGCAGCTTTTCAGCAAAGCAAATGACTTTCAGAAAACTTCCACTTGAAATAATCTTCCAGAAATGTCAATGTTAACTTTAATTCATAACAGGAAAGACAGCTCGTGATCCAAAAGAAGGCTAGAGATGCCAGGGTTACATTGGAGAAGGGGATGTACAACAACACTTACCCGGAGTTGGTCACCAGAGTCGTATATGGAAGGCGGCCATAAGGCAGCAAGCTGATACACCCTTGAGTGCTTCCACGGAATGGGCTTACACTCCGCAACCTGCCTGGAGAGCTGGGAGGGAGCCCTGGCTGTGCCCTGAAGCAGATGTGTGGCCTCAGGCGCCCGAGCGCCATCTGCGACCTCAGCACTCTCATCTTTGAGGTAAGAAGACTGGGCCGGAAGTTCTAGTCTTCATGATGGTCCACTGTGCAATTTGGAAAGAGCACTGTATTATCAGGCTGGATATTCAGTTTTGAATCCCAAACCTTTTACTAACGTGCACATAACCTTGAGCAAGACAACTCCATCCGGCTTCGATTGGTACATCTGTAAAATGATCAGGGTGAACCAAAATGTTCTTCTCACATTCTAGGACAGTACATATCAAACTTGAAAGCATCTAGGATCCTTCGTGGATCTTGTTAAAATGCAGGCTGAACCAGCAGGTTTGGGTACGCCTCCATACCCTCACTTCCACCAACTTCCGGAGGGGTGGGATCTCACATTTTGAGGAACGAGGTACTTGGCCTTTGAACTGTCAAGAAGATGTGTTAAAGACTGGGAAACAGATGGGGCTGGGGAGATAGAGCTCAGTGGTCTAAGCACCTGCCTGGCAAGTGCCAAGGACTGGAGTTCCAGCCCCGGTACCGCATGCCATGCCAGCCCTGAAACCAGGCATGGTGGCACCCGCCTATAATCTCAGCGCTGGAGAGGCTGAGACAGGAGGATCCCTACGAGTCCAAGCTGCAGAGCAAGACCCTGAACTAACTAAATAAATAAATGATTTTTTAAAAATGAAAAAGAAAGACTAGGAAATGGGCAAAAGAGGTGCGTGTGTATGTCTTGGGTAGAGTGCAGGCTGGGGGCTTTGACCCTGGGCGTACGCGCTGCATCACGGATCACTGTGCATCTCGGTTGGAAGAGGAGAACCAGACTGATAGCATGGAACAAGTTTTGTCTGGTAGAGGTACGACTGGCTTCAGACCTGCAGGAAAACCGACTCTGACACATTCTTTCTTGCCCTGTAGGATCACCATCCATTTTTCACAATAATTGTAGAATTCCTGAGTGCCCACATACATATTCTCCAAATTCTCCTTTAAGCAGGATTTCCCAGGGCTGGTGAGATGGCTCAGTGGTTTGAAGCACCTACTTAGAACAAGCAGGGACCGCGGTTCTGTCCCCCTGCACCACATGGCAGCCAGCCCCGCCCCCTGGTGGGCTGAGCTGGCCGCGCGCGCGCCCGCGCGCACACACACACACACACACATAAATACATAAATAAAAATTAAAAAAAAAAACCAAAAAACAGGATTTCCCTTAAAAAACAAACAAAACTTTTTAAAAAATTGACATTAACATTTCTGATTTGCAATTCATTGATCATTACAAGCGAGAACAGCTTGCCAGGTTGGGGACCTAGGGGTGTGTTGAACACAGAAAGTCTAGGAAAGTCGTTGTTGTGTGTGCGTGTGGGAGCTGCAGCTTGTTTTCTCAGCTGCCTGCTAGCTGACTGCTTACGAAGAGTGCTTTGCCTGTACAGTACTTTGGTGTTGCCCAGGTACTTCCCTTCCAAGGCTAAGAGATCACAGAACGTGGCAAGACACCCCCTGGAGATCTAGAGGTCAAAGGGCCCGCCCATCTTCAGTGAGCGGTTGCTACCCTCGGATTGGAACCCTGGGCCTCCAGACCAACAGCAGTCAGGCACCTGCTGCAATGGTAATAAGCCCGAGACATACCGCCGATGCTAAACTAAAGGCAGACACTCGGCAAAAGCCGGAGCGGAAGCGCAGACTTGGGCGGGGCAGGGCTCAGCGCCAGCGCTCGGTCGCCCCGCCCCTTCCAGCCCCGCCCCGCCGGTCCGTGTCTGAGGTGCCGTTACCAATAAAGTTGTTGTTCTGCCAACATGGCGGCGCCCATGGGAGCAGGCCGGGCTGTGTACGCGTAAAAGTTCGGAGAACGAGGCATACGGGAGCTGCAGGCCAGAGCCTGTGAGTAGGTAAACCCCTGCCGGAGCTCAGCGCGGCGAGGGAAGGGCCAGGCCGATCTCTCCCCGGGCCGGGGGGTACCGAGTTGCTGAGGGCGGAAAGGAAGGTGCAGGCCCTGGAGCCGTGCAGTTCGAGAGCTGGAAGTGCCTAGAACCTGTCTTCAGGATCGTTAAGCCTCAGACCTGCTCGCTAGCTCCGGGCCCTTTCCCAGAAACTCGCTCGTCCTCACGAGATTTTCGACTTGCCTTCTTGTCCCCACCGCCCCGGTGCCAGTGGGTGCCTGGGTCGCTGTGCGCCCCACCCCCGTCCCCGGGCTCGGGGATTGGACCGGGTCAGAGGTCCTTCGTGGCGTCTTTGGGGCCCCAGGTCATTACCACAGCACGTTATGGCCCAAAGATCCCCGGAAGCCATCAGGGTCTACTGGCGTGTCGGGCGGAGAGACAGCAATTTCCAGACAGGAAATAAACTGCCTGAGGTCACGCAGGAAATTAGAAACTGCAAAGCGCAGAATGTGTATCTTAAAACATGATTTCTTTAAGGCACTTTTCCCTGGGGACATTCTTGCTCTATTTCGGGTTTGCACAAATGCCCTCATGTGCTTCCCTCCTGGGTTCTGTTTCTTTGCCTTTTACGCGACTAGGATTCTCTACACAAGATAATCATTTTGAGTCTACTTCTTAGGTCCCTTCTACTCTCAAAAGCCTTAACCCAAGACCCCAAGTATGACCGAGGTCAGGGCTGACAGGTGGGGTGGTGCCCAGGATTGCTGTGGAACAACGTGGAGGAAGAGACAAGGTTGCAAGCAAGCAAAGCAGCTGGGTGAGCCGAGTTAAGGAATAAAAGGGCTGAGTTGGTCATAAATCTGATTTGAGCTGCACACCCACATTCATTTTATTACACAGTCCTCAAATATAATGGCTGGTCCTTGACATCAGGAAGAGGAAGTGCTCATTAGGGCTTTGAAGAGCTATATATGGCAAAGGGCCTGGAAAGTAAAAGGGAGTAGGGCTGGGAGCCAGGAAGCGCTGTGAAAACCACAGCCTTGGGTACAAACTACTAGTCCAGAGGAATCTTTTTGGCCAATTAAAAACCTGATGTTATTTAGTTATTGATTGATTGAGTACAGTGCCGGTGAGGGGCTCTAGGGCCTCAAATATGCTAGGTAGCATTCTGCTTCTGAACTATATCCTTGCCAAATTTCACAGTATATTCTGTGCTGGGCCGGGGAGATAGCTCAGTGGAATAAGCGCTTCCCTGGCAAGTGCAAAGGCCTCAGTTCAATCCCTGGTTCCACCGGAAAAAAAAACAAACAAACAAAAAAAAACACACAAACAAATATATTCTGTGCTGCTTTTGTTTTGGTACCAGGTATTGAACCCGTTCAGTGAACCATAACTCTAGTTCTCAGACTTTTCTTAAAAGACCTTGACACGTGTTATGGCTTCTATCTAGTTGCCCCCCCTGCCCCCCCAAGCCTCATGCAATCATGGAGTGGACTTCTAGAGTTTGATATGGGTCTGAGTACCGCTGGGATTATGAGTATGAGTGCTCCACCCAGTCTAGGGCCGAGAGCCTGAACGTAACATAAGGGAGACAGAGAGACAGACTTGCTCTCTGTTGCCACTGTTGCTGCTGCTTCTCCATTTTGCTCTTGCTTTTTGCCGCGCCATGAAAGGTTGCTCTCTGCCATGTGTTGCTCTGCCTTGGAGCCAGCTGAGTATGGACTGAAACCTCCAGTAGCGATGAGCTGAATAAACCTTTCCTTCCTTCATTTTGGGCGTCGGGTATTTGTACCAGCAACGAGAGAAGGGTGACCAAGACAACACACATTACCAGACTGCTCTTGAAAGGGGGGAAATCAACTTATCTTCCCTTAGCAGTACATACAATTCATTTCATCAAGTTTTTGTCATATTGTTTCAATTGGTGTTTCTTTGATTAGTTCTTATTTATGTATTTATTTATGTCTTTTGAGACTGGGTTCGGGTTATGCAGTTCAGGCTGGCCTTGAGTTCACTGCATAGCCCAGGCTGGTCTCGAACTGGCATGATCCTCCTGCCTCAGCCTCCCAAGTGCTGGGATTATAGGCATGCACCACTGTGTCTGGCCTAATTAGTTCTTTCTTTTCTTTTTACTGCTGAGGCATTTTATTTGTATGTTTTATGTCCTTAGAAAGAGAATCCCAGGACTTTTCCTCCTTTCTTCATTATCCATGATGCCAGCTGAGGTTGTCAGTACAGTGTAACCAAACTGGGAGCAGGTTGTTCTGCCATTCTTCCAGGTCTCTCAGCTGCACATCAAACCTGGGGCTGATCACGCCACACTTGCTTAACCTGCCTGTGAGGTTCACACAATTTTTCCAGCCCTGTGATCATCAATGATTGCAGATTCGCCAGTGTAACTGTGCTTTGTCATCACAGTTAGAAACCAGACAGTGACTCTGGAGCGCGGCCTGATGAGAACCTGGCGTTCGCCTCTCTTTTCGGCCCTGTGGATGCTCTGGAGAGCATCAGCCGGAACGTTCATGCGCACCATTGTGGTGGCCCGGAAAGAGCCTGCTTAGTTCTTTTTTTTTTTTTAATTTTTATTTACATATGTGTAAGTGTCTAAATCGTAACTATATACTTTTATTAATGGACACATCAATGCTCCTTACACTCACATTCATCAAGATACAACACCCCCTTTGGGTCTTTTTGAGACAGGGTTTCACTGTGCAGATCAGGCTGGCCTTGAACTCATTTTGTAGCGCAGGCTGGTCTTGAACTTGCATCCATCCTTCTGCCTCAGCCTCCCAAGTGCTGGGATTAAGGGTTTGTGCTACCATGCTCAGCCAGGGTACGGGACATTTCCGTCACTCGAGGAAGTTTTTCCGCGGCCCTTGCTAGTCAGTTCCAGCTAACCCTTCTAGGAGCAGCCACTGTTCTGATTTGTTTTTATCATAAATTAGTTTTTCTGTTCTAGAACTTAGTTTTTTGGGGTTTTTTTAGTATTTCCTTTTTAAAAAATATTTATTTTTTTATTGAGAAATAAATATGAATGAGACAATTTCAAAGTTGATTAATAGGACAGTTTTGATAATCAATACACTGTACATTGTTATCTTCTTAGTGGTTATCCATAGTACAAGAAGCAGACAGGATATTCTGTCCAAACACTGTTAGTACACCTCTTTCTTCTCATTGAATTAAGTGAAAGTAGCTGTAAATTTATCCTATTTTGCATATATAAATAGAAAATGATCTTTCCTTTGTATCCCTTTTTTTTGGTCTTGTCAGAGGTGAATATTCTATTGGTATCTAAATACTATAGGTGTTTGAATTCAACTAAACAATCTAACACTGTCTAGCAGTCTATAATATTAGTGGGTTATCCTCAGAAGTTATTGACTTGAGCCTTTTACAGCTCATTGTATTAATATGGCTTCACTTTATATACTTCATTTTTATACTTTTCTGCTGGATGGTTAAGACCAAGATATAGCAAGACCTGTACACCAAGAAATGTAACTTTTGTATCTGATAAGGTCAGCCAGGTACTCTCAGGATTTATCCTGCAGCCCTGTACCGCCCTTTGTACATCCTTTTGTCAGTGTCTGACATGAGGATGAGTCACAGCCACTGCTTGACCAATTTGCTCTCTGTGCGAGCTTGAGAAAATGTTTTTTCTCTCCCTGTGACTCTCCCCAGAGCCTGGTTAGTTCTGAGGTTGATCTTTTTCACATGTTTCACCATTTGTATCTCTTCTGTCCTAGTTCCCTTTGCTCCCTACCCCCTTTAGTGTTGAATCCAGGTCCTTGCTCACGCTGAGCAAGGGATGTACCACTGAGCTAGCAACACCCAGTGGCATCTTCACCCATGTTTAACTTTAGGTTTTTGGTGTTTTTTTTTTTTTTTTTTTTTT
>NW_004524702.1:3622770-3623850 GCF_000260255.1 Octodon degus
ATCTATCTATCTATCTATCTATCTATCTATCTATCTATCTGAGACAGGGTCTCACTGTGCAGTCCATCCATCCATCCATCCATCCATCCATCCATCCGAGACAGGGTCTCACTGTGCAGTTCAGCCAGCCCTTAGGCTTGCTGTGTAGCCCAGGCTGGTCTCTCATGGCAATCCTTCTGCCTCAGCCTCCCAAGTGTTGAGATTACAGGTCTGTGTCACCATGCCCAGCACTTGCCAAATCTTCTGACGTATCGATTCTCACTGCCGCAGGGAGGGTGAAACACCCAAGGCTGGACAGACCAACAGAGCAACAGGAACACAATCATTCTTTCACTTACAGCCTATTCCTGGCTCTATAACCTACACTGCACATCACACAAGGACACTCCCTGTGTCCACCATCAGAATACGGCTTACATTGTACCTGGCACTCTGACATCCTCTCTTTGGCAGAAACTAATGGACTGGCACACATCTGGGTATAAAAAGAATTTAATTGTGAGAGTAGTGGCATACACCTATAATCTTCACGCTTGGGAGGCTGAGGAAGGAGGGTCGCCATGAGTTTGAGGCCAGCCTGCGCTACAGTTGCAGCACACGTGCTGCTGAAGTGAGCAGTGAACCTGGACCTCGGGCACTGTCTAGGCAGGCACTTTATCCTTTGAGCTAGTTGGCTGGCCCTTACATAATATTTTCGACACACAGATATTTTACTTTTTGCAACTGAGGGATATTAATACTTTCCATTGTGAAGCTTTCCATTGCTTTTATCCTCAGAATAGAACATCTTGTGTCTTGTCAAGATTTGCTAATATGCATCTGTGTGTTCGTCTTACCTTATCATTACTTTCTAACCTGCTCGTGCTTTGGTCTTTTATAAACTTTCCTTTTTTCTGTGAGACAGGGTCTTGTTCTGTAATTTAGGCTGCCCTGAACTCGCTGTGTAGCCCAGGCTGGTGCTCACTTCAGCAGCACGTGTGCTGCAACTGTAGCGCAGGCAGCTGGATGGATGAACTGCACAGTGAGACCCTGTCTCAGATAGATAGATAGATAGATAGATAGATAGATAGATAGATAGAT
>NW_004524702.1:3625250-3649698 GCF_000260255.1 Octodon degus
AAAAAAAAAAAAAAAAAAAAAGCGGGAATTTTGAATTGCATCTGGATATCTTCGTATGCCCTGATGTATGGGTTATATTCCCAAAAAAATTACATAGCATTCACTACCACTAGTTAGTTAGTTGACCCAGGACGTTGAATGCAGGAATGCTCTACCTTGGAGGTAAATTCCCAGCCCTCTCCATTTTTTTATTTTGAGACATGATCTCACTGCCTGGCCTTTAACCTGCAGGTCTGCCTCAGCTTCCTGAGTGGCTAGGACATGTGCCACTTCACGTGGTTTGTTTATGACTTGCTTCCTTCCTAGTATGTAATTGCTATGAAAGAAGCAGCTGGCTTTCTCTTCTCCTTCCTCTCTCCACCGTCCCTCTCTTCCTCCTTCCTTCCCTCCCTCCCTCCTTTCTTCCTTCTGAGCGCCCCATGCCCCCAGTTTCTATCCACTGCCCCATCCCTTGTGCCTGGGATGTATGTAGACTTAGTCTGTTGGGTTTTTGTAACTCATAAGCGAATTGTCCAAACTCCTGGTAGCGCTGAATCTCTGGATCTGCTATGTTACAGTTCCTCTGAAATTTGAGCCTCAGCCACATGGGGCTGAGCTTAGAGCTGTCCTGGGACTCAGAGAGATGGCCTGTAAATCCCCCTGAAGGGACCCCATGGCTTAAAGGGAAGGGAGAAGGGGCTCTGTTGCCTCCCCTGCCTGGGCGTGGGCTCCCTGTCTTCCTATGGGGTTTTGTATCTTTGGTGTTTGGGGACATGGGCTGCCTTCATATTTCCTATTGAGTTTGTGTGAACTTCTAAAATATTTTTTTCAGGGAAGCGTCTCATCAGTGGAGGACAGAGCATGGGACCAGAGGGAGTGGGGCCCTGCTGATTGGAAGGACAGGCCCGCGGGCCACCCTCACCAGAAGCACAGGTCTGCGGGGCTCCCAGGCTGCTTCCCAGCACCCCCGGGGCATGGCGTCCGCCTGGCCAAGGCTGCGCTTCTGTACTTCACTTCTCACAAGGCGGCTGCGTGGTGGCCTGGATGTCACCGCGTGGGAACAAAAAGTGATTCCAAGATGGACCAGGACAATTTACAGCGCCACCGGCAAGTGGACGAAGGAGTACACAGTGCAGACGAGAAAGGCGGTGGAGAAATGGTGGCATCAGCGGATAAAGGGACAGGATTCCACAATTTTAGAGACAGATGTGAGTATTAGGAGAGATTTCCAGTGGGAGGAAGAGTGGGGCTGGGGCACGGACTCTGGTCGGAAGAGTCCTGTGAGTCAGGAGGGGCGTGACTCCAAATCCAGTTATTGAGTGTCTGTGCTTCAGTTTGAGACAGGGTCTCCCTGCATAGTTCAGACTGGCCTTGAACCCATTGTGTGGCCCAGGCGGACGCTGAACTTGTGATGATCCTCCTGCCTCAGCGTAGGACTTCAGGTGTGTGCCAGCACGGCCAGCGTTGTGCTTTGGTTTTCTCCCCTAACCCAGGGTGATGCTGTTGGTGCCTGTGGGGGCAGGGGCGGCTGATAGCAGCTCACCAGGCCTTCCTGAGCAGCATTCATTGGAGGAGAGGTTTCACAACAGGGGCACTGGCAGGTGCAGAGCCCTTTGAGGTCTGTTGCAGCTGGGGCAGCAGGCGGAGCCAGCAGGTCCAGAGTGACCTCCAGGATGGCCATCAGCCTGGCCAGAGCCCTGTTCTGCCACTTTAGCGCGCTGGCTGGGGGAGGTCTCAGCCTTTGCACTGGTTTGACCAGGGCTTGGGGCCCCCCACAGTAGCAGCACAATGCATCCCAGTGTTCTTACTGCTGGCCCGTTTGAGCTGTGCTGAGTGGTCTGCTGTAGCTGGTTTCCATGGTTTCTGGCCTTCTCTGGGATGATCCTCACACATGCACATCCTGACTTTCTGATACTGGTTGCAGTGACAAATGGGAGGTGCAGTTTGTTACAGGAAAGGTTGGAGTGGGGTTAGGGCAACACACTCACTAGAAGGTTGACTCTTCGCGGCCCCTCTGTGGCAGTAACTGGTTAGGAGGGGAATCTGCAGTTGGGAGTCTGTGGAGGAAGCTGAGAGGTGGACAAGGAGCATTTGTGTGCAGAGTGTAATTTTACTTTAAAAGCTTGGCTTTTATCTGATTACAAGTAAAAAGCTGCCGTGTCACCATGACCAGAATAACACAAGTAAGAGTGCTTTGGAAATAGGCTCTCGGGAGGGGCTTAATTCTGAGTGGGCCAGTAAACTTCGCTTTGTTGTTTTTGCCCCTCGTTCAGTTTAGATTGTTATTCAGGCTTCCAAGCAATTTGAAGCTGTAGCTATGAATTTTGTGACATCTTGTTCACCTTGAGCGTAGTTTTTAAGAATTAGGGAGTGGAGGGAGGTGACCATTTCAGCACCGGCAGGATGGCCATTGATAATGGGCATCCCTTGCAGGCCCCCAGCCGGCTGGGGTGGGGAAGAGCCAAGCAGATGGTGCTCTGGGAGGACTAAGCCTGGCCTGTGACCTCGCGGTGGCCCCAAGCCCACGAGCTCCAGGACATTTACGGGCCTGGGTGCCCAGGCTCCCAGTATTGTTTCTCTTGCAGACTTGTTTTGAAATCAAATGAGAAAATGTGATGGAGTGTATTTCCTAAGCTGAAGTGTTATATAAATAAAAGAGGGAAACAGATGGAAATATGTAGCGCCTCTCTCAGGGACGAGAGCCTGTCCGAGCTCCGAAGCGTGTGTGCTGGAGCTCGCTAGTATGAGGGAGCTTCGTGTCCACTCAAGTGAGGCACTGTTTTATTTTTTCCAAATGAGTTTTTACAAGTCAGATGTCTTGGCATTGTCAACACACACGCACACACACGCGCGCGTGCACACACACACACATGCGCACACGCACACCCCCTCCGGCTGGACCACAGGCTTGGCGAGCACTCTGCTGCCGCTCTCTTGCTGAGCTCTGTCCTCAGCCCTGTTACAGTCTTCATTCTGAGTCTTGCTAAGTTTCCCAGGCTGGCTCGAGCTCACGATCCTCTAGCGTCTGCCTCTTGATTAACTGCAGTCAGGCATGTGCCACCACCGCATCTCACCATTATCACAAAGACTTTCATTTTGTTTGTTTTTTTCTTTTTTGGGGGGGGGGGGGGTGGAACTGGAGATTGAATTCAGGCCTTTGTGCTTGCCAGGCAAACACGTATGCTACTGAGCTATTTCCCCAGCCCCAAGACTTCCATTTAAGGAGCATTTTAATCCAGTTATTTCCGGCAGCAGGTAGCACCCAGGTTATGGACCAGTGAGAGTGCACACAGGTACCCTGCACTGTCTCTAGGCCCTTGGGTGGTCAGGAAGAACCCCAAGGGGGACCTGCCTACCCTCTAGGCCCTTGCTGGCTAGGTGGGGACTCTGTTGCCCAGAGAGGTCCTTGTGGCTTTGGGAGGCGGGAGTCCCTCCCACATGTCCACCCTGTAGGCCACTGCTGGCTAATACCGGGTCTCCACCCCCTCCCTAGTGTCCTCTAGGGTCAGGCAGGCCAGGGGTCCTGGCACAGTAGGGGCTGAACTTGTAAGACCCAGGTAACCATAGCCCCACTTACCAGTGTCATGGCTGGTCAGTGACCTTTGTTGGTGTCCACAGCTGGTGACCATGAATACAGATGCCCCTGGGGCCAGTTTTGTTTGGAGGAAGACAGTTAACCCAATGGCAGTGGAGCCAGGAGCCTTCTTGGCCTGGCTTTTGGCTAACATTGCATACTGCCCACAAGGCCCAGGAATTTGCCCACGGCCCCTGCTAGTGGCAAGAACTGTGTCGGTGCAGGGGTCCTGCGTGGCCTGCGTGGCAATGGCCCTGAGCGCTGCACTTCTGGTGTTAGCCAACGCCTTGGGATGTGACCCAGAAAGAGGCAGAGGTCGAGACTGTGTCCTGAAGAGGACGGATGATAGGACCCGCTTAGAAAAGCCGTCCTCTTCCCATCACTGACGATCTTAATTTGCCTTAAAGACTTGAAGTCTTACACTTTTATGTAATTATGACATTCTCTCTTTTGGTCAGATTCCTGCACAATTATAACATAAAGTCCCATATTTCTTCTCTCCTCTCCACCCCCACATGATGGAACTCATTTCATTGTCACAGAGGAAAGTGACTTAATTCACACAGAAAATTAAAAGGCAGAAGCAGGCTGTCAGCTGAATACATTTTCTGCAATAAACAAAAATGTTCATGAATATTAAAGACTTTTGCTAGCAGTACTTTTCTGTGTCTCTTTTATAAGACCAGGTTTGGGGTTGGGCTTAGGTAATATAGAATAAATCATTTGATTTTGCTATTTAGTCTTCACTGAACAAACATAAAAAGGAGACGGGAGGAATCTGTAATTTGGAAAATGTTTGGGGCAAGATTGCTGAATAGAGTATAGTAAAATAAATGTTAGTATAACAGAATAAGGTGATTATAAGAAAAGAAAAATATTTCCTGTATAAACTTGAAAATGAAATGCTGGAAATAATGCATGACAAAGATTTTACTATTTGTAACCAAAGAACTCTCACAAGTTGTTTTCCTATATCCCTAAAAGTTCCCTAAGAGCAAGCAATGGTCCCGATCCATCACAGGAAGGGGAAGGGCACTGATACCGTGGATGGTTTTAATTTTAGTTCTTCACTCAGTGAAAGATTGAGCTCTTGCACCTGCCTTTTGGGCCTGCTCACACACAGAGAAGACTTCCTGTCCTGCTGTCCTCCTGTCTTGGCGGGCACATTTTGTATTTCTTTTTGGTGCTGGGCATGGAGCTACACCTGTGGCCTGGCCTCCCTCGGACGTCCCCACAGACTTCTGCATCTCAGGGCCTCTGCCACACCCAGAGGTTTTCCTAGGAGGTTTTTGTTTTTTTTAAATTTTAATTTTATTGAGAAACAGATATGAATGAGACAGTTTCAAAGCTGATTAATAGGACAATTTTGATAATCAATACATTGTACATTATTATCTTCTAGTAGTTATCCATAGTACAAGAAGCAGACAGGATATCCTGTCCAAACACTATTGGTACAAATCTTTCTTCTCATTGAATTAAGCAAAAGTAGCTGTATATCTATCCTGTTTTGTGTATATAAATACAAACTGATCTTTCCTTTGTATCCCCTTTTTTTGTTTAGTCCTATCAGAGGTGGATATTCTATTGGCATCTAAATACTATAAGTGTTTGAATTCAGCTAACCAATCCAACTCAGTCTAGCAGTCTATAATATTAGTGGGTTATCCTCAGAAGTTATTGACTTGAGCCTTTTACAGCTCATCGTATTAATATGGATTTACTTTACATACCTTGTTTTTATACTTTTCTGCTGGATGGTTAAGACCAAGATATAAAGCAAGACCTATATAATAAGAAATGTAACTTTTGTATCTGACAAGGTCAATCAAGTCCCCTCAGAATTTATCCTATAGCCCTGTATTGCACTTTGTAGGTCCTTTGTCAGTGTCCGCCATGAGGATGAGTCATGGCCATTGCTTGACCAATTTGCTCTCTGTGAAAGCCTGAGAGAATGTTTTTTCTCTCTATGTGACTCTCTCCAGGCACACTGTACATCACCAGTCACATTCCTCTGTGGCTCCATAATCTCCTTGATCAGAAAATTTGGGGCACAACTGAGTTACATGATGTTACGTTACAGGTTCTCCTATGTCCCGAGTCTTTACAGACCTTAAAAGGCTAGGGCCAAAATGTTGGCTGACCTTGAAGCCCTTCCTTTTCTCCAATTTTGATTTGCTAATGTAGGTTGTTAACCCTCCGGAAGAGAAACTTATTATTAACCTGCAATATATGTAGTTCGGTTTACCCTGTCTGTCTAAATATCAAACCTCTTTGGCATATCATGGAACAGGTATTTTCCATCAAATATTGATATGTTGAACTTTAAGTCCTTACAGAATATGAAGGAAAAAAAGTTTTAAAAACTAGAAATAAGCATTTACATATTTTTACAAAGAAACTTAGAAATCTAACCATATACAGAATTGTAACAGGGCAGACCTGCGACTTTTTTGTGTGTGTGTGTCCTTTTTTTTTTTTTTTTTTTCTTCCTAGGACTTTTGAATGCATAATTTCTAAGTAAAGGACACGAACATGGCCCGCCTGTCTCCCTGAGGACGTGAATCCCGGCAGTTGTCAGCTCCTTGGCCTCAGGGATGCTGTAAGGCTGTGCTGCCTCCAGATCTTCTTTGTCCCTCTCTCTCCTCCCCTCCCGAAGTGTTACTAACCTTGGCCATTTCCGCAAGATGGACAATATAGAGAAAAGTCCAACTTTAGATATTTTTTGTACCACTTGCTAAGTGGATCTGCTAAAGGTTTGTTCAACACCTTTGCTGAGAGAAGCTTTGAGATTTGGCAGGAATCTGTCTTTTTGTTCCTTCTTCCTTGATTGCACTTGGCTCTGCCCATTATCAGTCTTGAAAACGTCTCACACATACCCAGGAAGTGCTCTGAATCTACACTAGCATTTGTTCTTGTGACTTTGAGAGAAACAAAACCTTCCTGAAGTCCCCTAAAGCCCCAGAAAGGGACAATTTCGATAATCAATACATTAGACAGAGCAGCAGGATGGAGGGCAGGACTAAGTCACAGTGCCAACCACAACTGGCCCCACTGTCAGTGACCAACAGCAACCATTCTCTGCTGCCCTTCTTCCAAAGGACCTCTGTGCGTGCACACACACACACACACACACACACACACACACACACCCTGTGCATGGAACAACCCCCCAGTTACCCAGACAGGATTTGTGAACTTGGCTAGGCAAAGTGCTCTTTGTTAAAAAGCGCTCCCACAAGGGCCAACCAAGTTATCCTACAGCTACTAAACTCCTGTTGGCAGGGTGGGGGAGATGGAGAAAGACGATTAAGGCCCAGTCCTTGGAGTTAGGAGGAGAGCTCAGAGTCAGGCCCTTGCTCAGCATGCCTGAGGCCCTACGTTCAATTGCCAGTGCTGCAAACAACCTAACTGTAGTCCCCAGCATGAACAGTAGGTCCTCTGTGAGGAGTCAGCTCAGCAACTTGCCTCTGGAGCCTTACCCATCCCATGCACAAGCTCTTGAGGACGTTCACTGTTCTGCCTGGGGTGGCGTGAAGGGGACAAAAGCCAGTGACCAGCATGGACTTCCTGCCCCATCGCCATCTGCTGGGACACGCTACAGCTCTGAGGTGCCGCTTTGCAGCTCCGATCTGTATTTGCCCATTTGTCGCCCTGGGAGACAACCACTTCTTTACTTTGTTAAGACTTTCTTGGCATTGCCTCCTCGGTTTTATAAGCTCACAATACAGTGAGGAACGCAGGGCCAGTCAGGTACGGTGGGGTCCTGCTCTTCCTGTGGGGTCTCAGTCTGAACACAGCTGTAGGGAGCTTAGGAAGAGGCCTGTCACTGGCGATGTCGTAGCTGGATAATTCAGCTGTCGCTTCCTTGAAGTATATGGATGTATGTGTTTGAGCTTCACTTGGAAAGAGTTCTTTAAGGCCTCGATAGACACTGTCTTAAAAGAGAAGCATTTTAAAGGGAAAAATCATTACTGATAAACATGGGTAACTCAGAGATTGTTTGGCAACTTTTAAAATGTTTATTTTATTATTACCGTGAGTAAAGTACCAAGTATCAGTGCACACAGAGTTCCTAGAACACATTGGTGAAGACCCACTCTTGTTCCTTCCTAGAAATCAAAGCCCAAGTTTTACCTGCTTTCCATGTTCCCCTACCCTTCGGGCAAGCTGCACATGGGCCACGTGCGTGTCTACACCATCAGTGACACCATCGCCCGGTTCCAGAAGATGAGAGGGATGCAGGTAAGGAAGGTGCTGCTGCCTGCCTGGGGCAGGACTGCCACCACGTGTGGAGGACAGAGGAAAAAGCCAGCTTCAGTCCTGTTGAGATGACTGAGGATGAGTACGATGTTGGGAAGACGCTCGAGTGAAGCGCCTGGATCAGTGGGGGTCCCCACTGTCGGGAGTTAACCAGAATGGGCGGGGTGGGGGAAGGCAAGTACAAGTGGGGGTGATACTCATTTCTTCCGGGGGGAGCTCACCCAGGAAGGAGTACAGGCCTCATGCAGGGCACAAAGCCCAAGTTCGGGGCTGGTTCACTGCCCATTGCCATTACACGTGTCTGAGACAACCAGCTTACAGATGGGAGGGGCAATTTGGATCATGATTTCAGAGCTTCCAGTCCATGGTTAGGGGGAGCCCTGCTCTCAGGCTTCTGTTGGGGCTCCAGATGGTTCCAGATGGCAATGGTGGGGAGCACGTAGGGATACAGTTGCTCACCTTAGGCCAAGGAGGGAAGGGAGGGGGCCAAGGTCCTGCTGTTCCCTTCAGGGCTGGAGACCTGAAGACCTCCTGGACAGCCCCCTCTTAAACTTTCCACCACTGAGACAAGCCTGTAATTATAGGTGACATTTAAGATCCAAGCTGTAGGAACGAGGATACAGCTCAGCGGCACTGCAAGGTCCTGACTCTGATTCCTGAGGCGGGTCTAAGCTGTAGAGTGCTGGTGAGCGGCAGCTGGGGCCACAGGAGACTGACCCTTTTCTTTTTAAATGTGTTTAGTACAGGGTCTGCAGAGTCTCACTACACAGATTGGATTCATAGTGATCCTCCTGTTTTCAGCCTCCCAAGTCATCACCTCAGCGTGCCCCAGGGCTGTGGTTCGGCATGGCACGCTGGGGATCAAACCCTGGTTCCTGCCCCTGCCTAAGCAGGCTCTTTAGTCCACTGATCTATCTGGCAGGCCCTAAGACTGATCCTTTCTATTGGGTGTTTTTGATAGTCTCTAATGGGAAAATTAAATTTATAAGAAAAACTGTTTTGGAGGTAATAATGCTGGGGTGCTAGGAAAGGCTTCACCAAAGAGGAAATTTGTGATAGGGTGACACCTGGGCTGGGGAAAGAGTCCCTTCCTTGGCTGTCCTGGGTCAGTCTGTCCATCCCACTGCCCACCACTTAAGCCAGCTCCTTGCTCAGTAGTAACACGTGCTCTAAGAACAGGTAGAAATAGCCCTTGTACCGTCCTTGTGCGCCTGTAGGGAGAGGTGAGACCAAAGTGGGGTCAGACAGACAGACAGACAGACAGACAGACAGACAGATAGCCCTCGGTGCTCAGTGGCAGTGTGGCCTTTGACTGTTCAGCCAGTCTGTTTAAGACCTCGCCTCTTCCCATGGCTGATGGGAGGAGAGACAGTACCTGTCCATTGCCCACAGGCGTTTGGAGGGAGACCAGGCAGCATACGTGTGTAACCAGTGAAGGCTGGTGGCTGCCTGCCGTGGCCGGGTCTCTGCTGATGCCTGCTCGTGGGTGCCGACTGTGTATATCATGGTGCAGCTTTATTAGTCATCTTAGTAGCTTGAAATCCACTATGGGGGGGGATGCTTGCACCATGGCAGTCGGCAGACTTACACACAGGGCTGTGTGTCCTGCCCAGCGGCGGCCGTTAGGCACACACTGGCACTCTGCTGGCCATAGCTGTTGTTGACCTGTCGGGCCATGCCAATGACTGCTGCCACTTTCTGCCTTTTTAAAAATTTATTTATTTATTTATTGTTTACATGTCTTTATTTCCAATACTAGGGATTAAACCCAGGGCCTTCGCACTGAGCTACATTCCCAGCCTTTTTTAATTTTTGGGACAGGGTCTCTAATTGCCTAGCCTGAGCTCTGGTTCAGGACACTCCTCAGGGGTAGCGGGATTGCAGGCACATGTCACCATGCCTGCCTCCAATTCTTGATAAAGAATTTTTTTCAGAAAGATGAGTACATCTTATATCATAAATGGTTGGAAACGTTTACTGCACTGATACTGGCAGCAAAAGCATTCTTCGGAAGGTTTTGTTGTCTCTGTCACCTGAAAAGTTAATACATTCCTGAGCCAAACACAAAGACTGGCATTGGACTCCGAGGCCGGAGGTGCATATGGCCTTGCTTTGTGTCACGTGGCCTTTGCATCAGACACTGATTTTTGTTATTTCTGCTGTGTTTATCAGAAAGGGGCTCAACTGGACGGATTGGCTCTTTGTCTAAATTAGAATTTTTTTTTCTTGTCCCTTTTTTTTGGTGGCAGTGTGGGGGTTGTACAAAGGACCTTTCACATGCCAGGAAGGGCTCTGTCCCTGAGCTGCAGCTAGGTCCTTAGCTGACCATGAATCTTCAACTAGATTTATGTTTGCTTTCTTTTATTTGAATCAGTCAGTGAGTGTAGGCAGATTGTGGAAGATGAAGCACTTATGGCAGGAACTACAGATCAGGCACGAGTGGGGAGCTGGGTGTAATGGACTCGGATTCTCTTGTCATTGGTCAGGATGAGATGTTCCTGAGGAAGCTTGTGACGCAGTCCCAGGGGACCTGAGGACTGGGCCCTTGCAGGTGGCCAGGGCTGAGAGACCCAGAGCGCCTTCCCACCTCGACTGAAGCCCAACGGCAGTTGGAGCCACGAATTAGATGCCCTTGATTTGAGCCCTGTTGTACCACCTTCTAGTTCACTTAGTGGCTCTGCATCCCAAGGATGGGCTGGGGGTATAGCTCAGTGATGGAGCTCTCACATGGGGGGGAAAGGGGGTAAGGGAGGGAGGGATGCCAGTTATTTGTCCCTCCAGGTGTTGTGGCAAGGGTTGAGACCAAAGAATCCCTTACCAAGGGTAGCTGTAATTTTTATGTATCCTGATGGGATTTCCCCATGTGGCTCAGGAAAGTGTTTCAGTGCTGTCTGATGAGCAGATCCGTCGAGCCTCCACAGAGCCCTTGGGGAGTGGTAGCCACTGCCCACCCTCCACTGCTGTGTCTTTGGAAGTTAACAGTGTCTCAGTCCCAGGGACTGCAGACCGTGGGGCTGTCACTTGCTCTGTTCAGGATGGCAAGCTGGGTTTCAGGGATGTCCTTGAGATGACCTTGAGCTGCCAGTCTCACTGATGCTCCGAGTTCATGTGAGTCATATTCCATGTAGACCCAGCAAACTACCACATCCAGCTGCTAGAGGTGGCAGGGGAAGGAGAGGGGAATCTCGGCCCACGTGCCAGAGGTGTGGGAGCTCCTAGCACTTGCGAGCCCAGCTGGGGACAGCAGTCACCCACTGAGTGGCCTGCACCTGGGCCCTCTTGCCCTGGCCGGTGGGTCCTGTGGGGGCTGGCCTTGTTCCTGAGCGCAGACCCCAAGGTGCTTCTCAGGCCACAGCTGTCCTCTCAGTCCGCCTCAGCCACGGGCAGCGCCGTGCCGCCTTCCCTCCGGAAGGCGCTCTGCTCTGTGTACCAGATCCTTGCATCTTGGCTTCTTCTTTCCTATTTCCTGCACAGCTTCTTCTCTCCACGCCATCTCTGCATGCGTGTGCGTGTGCGTGTGCGTGCGTGCGTGCGTGCGTGTGTGTGTGTGTGCATGTGCACAAGATACGTGCACCCGAGACAGTCTTGCTTTGTAACTCAGGCTGGCCTTGCACTCATGTCTCCCAGACTGGCTTCAAACGCACAGTGATCCTCCTGCCTCAGCCTCTGGAGCACTGGGATGACAGGTGTGTGCCCCCGTGCCCTGCCATTTTTGCATACTCTTTATCCACAAGTCTCTGCAAGTTTGGGGATTGCGGTTATTCTGGTTTCCTACAACAAGCTAAGAGGCTTTCTCTGTCGGTTTCCACAGGTCTCAATACTATTTAAAATATAAGCCTATGAACATGGAAAATACCAAAGTGAAAGAAATACCATTTATTTGCCTACCTGGACTTGATTTTTATCCTAAGTATATTTTTGTTTATTCAGCCTTAAAGCTAGAGATTTTGGAATCATTTTTCACAGATCTTTCTTGACCCAAGTCTGTCTGTCTGTCTATCATCTATATCCATCTGTCTTATCATCTCTCATCATCTATATGTCTGTCTATTTATCTGTCTGTCTGTCTTATCTATCTATCTATCTATCCTCTGTCCTGTTGCAAAAGTTCTTCCTTATTCCTGGCTTGCTAAGAATTTTTATCATGATTGGATACTTTTATTTTGTCCAATGTCTTTTTTTCCACCTAGAATCTGATAATGTGGTATATTATGTTGGTTTTTTAGCTATGAAATTTTCATTCCTGGGGCAAATTCCATTTTTTTCATGATTAAAAAATGTATAAATCTCTATTCAATTTGTCAGCCCTGCGTGCCTAAGAGTGCTGATGTGTCACCTCATTTTCTTGTAGTACCCTAACCTGGTTTAGGGATTAGGGTTATTCTGGCTGCCTACAACAAGCTAAGAGGTGTTCTCTTCGGTTTTCTGAAAGCATTATGTTTTGTTGTTACTATTTCTTTCTTACGTGTTTGATAGTACTCACCAGCAATGGTTTCAGGGCCCATAGTTCTCTTTGGCTGGAGTTTTAAAATTACAGATCCTATTTCCCTCATGAATACCAGGCTGTGTCCTGCATTTCCTTCTGTGTTTGTCTGTCTGCAGCGCTGGGGATTGTACCAATGGCCTTTGCCCCCCCTCCTTCATTTTTTATTCTGAGACAAGGTCTAAATGTCTGTTTCCCGGGCTGAGCTCAAACTTGCAATCCTCCTGCCTCAGCCTCCCACAATGCCGCACTGCAGCGTGTGCCGCCACCCCCAGCTTCTGTGTTCATTGAAGGTGTTTTTTTCAAGAAATCTGTTCACTGTACCTCTAATTCTGTTCTGGACTGTCTCACCTTTTGTTTCCCCACTTTCCCTATCTAGTCTCATCTTCCTCCCCCCTATGGTTTGGGTCTAGATGTGCCCCCAAAGCTTCACGCAGTCATCGGGTGAGTGTTACACCCACCTGGGGCTAGCCTGAATGCAGCATAAGCGAGGGAGCGGGCCACTCTGCCGCTGCTCCTCCCTTTCGCTCCGGCTGTTTTCCTGTTTCCCACCACTGCAAGCTCCTGGCCTCCGCCTGTGCTCTCTCTGCATTGAGCCAGCCAAGTACGGATGGACCATGGACTAGCTCCAGAAACTGTGAGCTACATAAGCCTTTCCTTCCTTAGTTTTGGGTGTCGGGTATTTTGTCCCAGCAGTGAGAAAAAGGTAACTGAGACACCACCTTTTATTTTAAATATAGTACTTTTAAAATGTACATGCATTTTTTTTTTTTTTTTTTTTTGTATTTTAGGGAAGGATCTACAGGGTGTTCAGGGTCTCACTACTAGATCGGACTTGTAGTGATCTGCCTGTTTACAGCCTCCCAAGAGCTGGGATTACAGGTGCGCATCACTACACCCAGTCTCAATTGCTGTCTCAGCGTGCCCCAGGGCAGGGCTGGCACTTAGGCCCGGGGATCAAACCCCCAGCCCCTGTGCCTGCTCGTAGCAGGCGCTTTAATCTGCTGAGCTATTTGGCCAGCCCCATACCTTTCCAACATGAAAGGATATAGATAAGCAGTTACTCGGAACTACTATCCCATTATATCATATAGTACTGTTTATTCCGATGAGTCAACTACTACAGATTTAATTGTCTTTCTACAATCATATTCTCTTCCTTTGGTTCAAAATCATCAGTGTTTACTGTCCTATGCCTAGTGTCTAACTTCTGCTGTCATGTTCTTTCTTTTATTTTTTTAGTTTTAAGTCTCAGACAGTGCACGGTGGCCTTGAACTCACTGTACAGCTCAGACTAGCCTCAAACTTGTGATCCTCCTGCCTCAGCTTCCCAAGTGCTTTGATTACAGGCGTGCACCACCATGCTCAGCTTTTTTTTTTTTTTTTTTTTTTTTGCCTTTTATTCACAAGGACTTTAAATCTGGGAAGCCTCAACTATTTGTGGGTTCATTGATTCAACAGATACATTTTTAAAGCACACAGCTCCTTTGTTGAAGCCTAGAATAAGTGTTCAGTATGCAGATATAACCCAGAGCAGCGTTTTCCAAACTTGAAAGCTCGTAGATGCCGTGACAAAGTTCTTGGGCCCCAGGGCTCAGCTGAGTAAACACTGAATTTTCCTCCACCACTCTGGGTGCCTGCTTGCTACTTAGATTGTAAACCCAAAGGCAGCCTCAGGTACTTAATTCCTGTGACAGTTCTTGGGGGGAGGTTGTATCAGGACAAACTAGGTTCTGCTGCACCAGCCATACCCAGACATTAGTGGCTTCAAGCCTCAGAAGTTTATCTCTTGCTTCAGCCATGTGTCCAGCAGGAGGACTCTGTTCAAGGCAGTTGGGATAGGCTTATCTCAAAGAGCAAACCCTGCACCCATCCCTATGTCTGGGGGCGGGCGTGTGGTGATCCCCACCTGCCCTTAAATCTTCCTTCTGGGCTCAGGTCACCTCTTCTGCCAGGGCCGTGGTCAGCATGGAAGAGGGGGAGAAGAGCACTCCGCCAGCGTGCCTGTGTGGTGAAATTATCGGGATACTTGTGCACAGCAAAGTAGACATTCAGAAATGACCAGGGAGAACAGCAGACATAGGAATTGTGACAACTGTCGCCCCGACAGGAAGCTGTGGCCACCAGGTCGTTGCCTGGGCATTTGTGTAGTGAAAGCCCTCTGTGCGTCTGCTCTGCTGTCGTGATTTCTAACCATCAGGGTACATGATGATCCTTGAGGGGGGGCTTGGCATCTGCGCCTTAAATAGGCAGGTGGCTCTGATGCCAGTCCTCCTTCAGGTTGGCATGGAGAGGTGTAAGGGAGAGCACCCCGCAGAGCCAGGGCCAGGTGGTCCCCTAGGTTCAAACGCCAGTCACACAGGCGCAGGAAGGAGCTGTGTGCGTTGATCGTGTGCTCAGTGTAGGAGAGTGGTGGTGGCTGTTAGCAATGATGGACCAGTCAGGAATCAGAGGCTTCAGAGAGAGCAGGGGTGATACCTGCTGGACACAGCTGGTGGGCTTCTTGCATTGTTGTGTCAGAAGACACTTCGCAAGTGAATCAGTGCAGCTGGACATTGTGGTGCACACCTGCAATCCCAGCACTTGGGAAGCCGAGGCAGGAGGATCTCAAAATCGAGTTCCACAATTTAGCAAGACCCCATCTCAAAATGAAATGTAAACAGTACTGGGGAGCGTAGTGCGAAGGCTGAGTTCAGCCTGAGTCATCTCCATGGGTCGGTAAGTAAGTGAAGCAACTGGAATGCGGTTTTGAGTGGAGCCCAGCCAGTAGCAGTCCTGCATAGCAGTCTCACGGGAGCCCTGAGGTCTGCGTGTTTACGCAGCGGCCCTGTGAAGCCAGGGTAAATCCCTCTCTCCGCAACCCAGAAGGCTGCATTCCCAGTTGGTTTCTTCGCAAGCTCATGGAATGCCTGTGACATATTTAAGGCTTAGCTCCATATGGCGGGTTTGTTGTGTTTTCATATGTTGTATGCACAGATGGCTGAAAAATAAAATTGTCTGCCTCCCACCTCGGCTGGTCTGCCCAGCACCTTGTGCTCTAGAAGCCAGGTGACGAAAGCATCACAGTGCCAAGTCCCCTCGTGGGGCTGGGTTTGGATTAATCAGTCTCAGGCAGAAAGGCGCCAGCCTTCGCTCGGGCCTTTTTGCCGTTCGTTGCGGAGGAGGAGAAGAGTGGAGGCTGAGTGTCTGGCAGCTGCGTGGCCGCAGTGTAATTACCCGCAATACCAGGGAGCGCGGGGAGCACTCTGCGCCTGAGCACGGCTTGTGCTCCGTCGGTGCCGGGCTCAGGGCGGTCAGCAGGTGCTTACGAGGAGCCAAGCAGGCATCGCGCAGCGCTTAGCTTTCCGAGCGGCAGATCTCCGAGGCGTCTGAAGCAGACGTGCATCTGCAGGGCTTGTCCTCTCAGATGAACTCAAAGGCCAGAGGGGCCAACCAGGAACTGGCTGGTATCTGCGCCCACCACGTCCGAGGGAGGCCTGCGCTCCGGGTGGGCACTGGCATTTGCGCTTTTCACTCTGAAGTATTCACTTGCTTTGTTATCCAGTCTGCAGTACTGGTGGGTTATTGCACTTACAAAACAAAATTAAATGTTGTGTTTCTCATTTCTTGGAAATAAAGTGTTGAACCTATTCCGGAGAAGCCACGACACACTCTGAAAATAGCAAGGTATTTTTTTTGAAAAGCAGTAACCATGGTTGCTGTCAGTTTGAAGCTGAGCTGGTTTCAGATGTACAGTTTTGCTCTCCGGTGCCGGGGGGGGGAGAGAGCAGCCTTTGCAGGGAAGCAGCGGGCCCTTCTGTGGAGCTTTGCGCTGCTCCCTTCGCACTCCGGGAGGTGCCTGCAGCTGCCCCACCTGCTCCTGGCCCACCTCTTGGCCCCTTAACTCCACTCTTACCTGCTGAGTTTGAGGAACATAAGAACACAGTCTTTATTTTTAAATTGCACACAAAATTCCATATTACTTCCCCTAAAAGAGTAATGCAACATAGATTAGATTGTGGCCCCTTAGCGCCCCCCCCCCCGCAAGCACAGTAGCACCCCAGCAGCACTCCTACGAAGTGACCCCAGCATTCACCAGGTCCATCCTGTCCTCCAGAGTCCTGCCCCGGCTTTGTTCTCTGGAACTGCATTCTCCCCCGCACCCCTGGCAGGACCTGCTTGCTTTCCTGCCTGATTCTGAGGCATCAGGGCTCAGCCTGGAGCTGGACAGGAAGCTCTGATTCCCATGCCTGTCCCTTACCAGGACCTCCTGGGGAGTGTGGCGGTCTCGCCTGGGGACTGGCTTCACAGCTTGTGAGTGGCCCTCACTGGTCTGTGGCCATTGTTCCGCCCGGTGTGTTCCTAGCTCTGCTCTGCTTCGTGTGGCTGAAGGCTGACCCCTTGATCTCCCTGTGCCTGAGGCTGTGGGCCAGCTGGCCTCCTGCAGAAGGGAGGGCCAGGCCAGGGAATGCTCCCCCTCCTCCTCCCGCGCCTAGCTCCTGGCCCGTCCACCAGCTGACTCTGTGCAGCGGGCATGTGTAAGTGCTATGTGGACCCCAGCTACAGGGGACCTTTGCTTGATTCAGTCTGAATATTTTTACGTTATTATTTTAAAATTATCATTTTAGTCTTTTGCTGCTCTCCGTGATGTCATGTTTCCATCACTCCACATTGACAGAACGTGCATTTCAAAGTATGTCTTCAGTAGATGGAAAGATTAAATCACATCCCTGCAAAAATGATCGGAAGCTACAGAATGTACTCAAAAGGCAAGAAGTCAGCACCTAGGAAGTGAGAGCACTCGGTTGGGCCCCGGCACATCCGTCCGGTGCTTTGGGGTGGGGTACGGAGCCCAGCTAGCACACAGGATCTGTATAGGTGGTTCTTCTTAACTATGGAAAGATTAAAACAAGTTACGGTGATAGAAAGGGATAGGAGCTTTAAAACCAGAGAGTTCTTCCAGTGCGTGCCTGGTCCACCCTGCCTAGAGATAATCTGGACAGGGAAGCGCTTCAGTCTTGTCTTCTTGTAGTGCAGGGAATCCCACCCTTGACCTGTGCATGCCAGGCACACACTACCTCAGCCCAGGGGGAAACCACACCCTCTGTCCAGGACGGAGGTGATCGATCTGAACAGGGCACAAGAGACTGAGATGTTAGAGGGGCTGACAGCAGAAGTTCGCAAGTCCGGCAGGCCACCACAACTTCATCACAAAGCCAGACCTGCCGTGCAGGGGCAGAGTCAAGCTCGGACATTTTGGGATCCTTTTGTCAGTATCGCTGTGTTTCAGGAGCAAAACATCTTCTGGGCTGAAAGTGGGCTCTGCCCTTGTCGCCAGGGCTGAGGGGAGGCCAAGGTGGGGAGCTGGGGACCCTCCCTCCTCAGTGACAGCAGGAGCACTCACTGCAGTGATCGGGCTTTGGCAGGAGGACCCTGAGCTCCTGCAGGACAAGGCCTCCCTGTAGCCTGTGCTGTGCGCCTCCTCCTTGAGCAGGCATCTGTTTTGCTAACTTTTGCTAAGAATTTGAAATATTAAGGAACTTTAAGATGTTGCTAACTTTATGTTCATAGACAGCTTGGATAACATGTGAACTAAGAATATCTCTTCATGTTAATTCCATCCAGAAACAAAAATAGAAATGAATAAGTGTATTACGTAAATCCAGCTGGATTTTTTTGGTGACAGTGCCTGTATTGACTTTATTTAAAAGTACAGACAGCACCTAGCAGAATGTGAACAGGCAGAAGTGTTGACTTGGTGTCACTTGGGCAGTCCTGCCGCCGCCGCCAAGTGGGCCGAAGGCCTCCCTTCCCTGGGAGTGGTTACACAGCAGGTGCGTTCTTCAGCCAGGGAGGAGGCCCGGCTGGCGCATCCCAGCCGGAAGCAGACCTTGGGCTGGCTGCAAAGGCATCGCAGAACTTTCTAGTAATCCAAAACTGTTTTTTCTTTTTAAGCTCCTAAAAGTGAAAAAGAAAAAGAACTGCAAAGCTTGATAGAATACAGAAGGTCTCAAAAGAAAGCTGTGTCCTAGGTGGTGTCTGTTTTAGTTGGGATTGTCACCTGCCAGGGGTGAAACTGGCTCAGATCAGCTCTAGAGGAAAGGGGGTTTCATCAACTTTTACCAATTCAGGATAACTCCCAGGATCTGAGGAAATGTGGGAGGCAGGCTGCCGGAGTTGGGCCCAGGGCACTAAAGCCCTTCAAGGCTTGCCTTTCTCCGACTCCTTGGACCCCTCATGCAGAGCCACCCAGAGCCCTTATGGTTCCTGACGAAGGAGAAAGTCCCCTCCCTCCCCAGCACCTAGCTTGGGTTCAGACAGGCCTGGCAAGGGCTAGGCGCTGCCACCCCCTGCACCCAAGGGCCAATCTGCAACCTTGGCCAGCCCAGGGTGACCAGGGTCTGGGCCCTTTACACCCAGCACATAGATGCCTTCCCTCTGCCGAGGGCCTGCTCCAAGTCCAGCCAGCACGGCAAAAGCACTGGCTGCTTTGGGATCAGTCACCTGGTGTGAGCCAGTCCTTATTTGGGGAGGAAGTCTGCTCGCCACCTGGTACTGCAGAGGGCCGCATGGCCGACTGATTGAGCTTTGTGGTCTACTTGATTTGGGTAAGAAGTGCCAGTGCCTGGTTCCGCCCTTGGCAGAGGCCTGTCCTGAGTGCCCCGGCCTCAGGGATGCCCAGGACTGGCTCTCGTGTCTTTCCTGTAGCCACCATGTGCAGGGTGGCCGTAGAGTCAGGGGCAGAAATCTTGGCCTGGGACCTGGGGATGTGAGATGCCAAACACTAGGAGGGTAGTGACAGCAGCGGCTGGTGCATCCCAGCAGGAAGCAGACCTCAGGGGCTGCCCGCTGCTGTCTGTTGGGTGCCAGCTCTGCTGGCTGCTCCGCAGAGGTCGTGGTGTATGGTGCTCAGCAGTTCTGGTGGCTTCTGTCGGGCCACATTCTGTGTCCAGAGTCTGAAGGACAAGGCTAGGTTGAGGGCCTTTACCCTCAGGTCACAGAGCACATAGCCCTCAGAGCATGCCTTTGTTGGCACTCCCTGGTCACAGCCAAGGGAGTCCAAAGGCCCTGGGCTTCCATGGGCGGTCCTCCTTATTGGGTGGACTTATTCCACCAGACGCCTATGCCCAGGAGCGTGATAGTGTGCATGGTGGAGGTCTGACTATGCTGCACGTGGCCCAGCTGTCAGAAGTGGTTCGCTTGTCTTCCGTCTGCCTGCTAGGTAAGAGCACAGACTGGCAGCAGAGACTGCAAGATGAGTCCAGGCTGGGAACTGCATTGCAGGTGCTCGGAGCTGCAGCAGAGACGGCCGGGGGTACTCGCATGTGCTTAGCCCCTGGGCCGGGCCTGCAGCCAGGAGCACACTTGGCGTTCACCACGTGGGGAAGTATGGTGGGCCATGGTTGCTCTGGGGATGCTCTGCTTCAGCCCACCAGAGCTCTTCGGACTTCGCACTCTTTTACCCTGTAACTCCATTTATAGAAATTTGTCCCACAGTTCCTTAAACTGTCAACTAAAGGAGATGGGTGGAGGTGGAGGAGGGATCTCAATGCTTTGCCCTTGAAGATCTTGAGATCCTTGTTCTTTGGAAAATGGGAATATCTTAGAGGAAGTGACGAGAAAGCAGGCTTCTCTTGTGACACCGCCACTGGCCAGCACTCCGTATCACACTTCACTGCCTGGCAGGCACTTTGTGCAGCACTTTTCTCCCCTGAACTCACCTCACCTCCTGGGGATCTGGTGAGGTGGCTCTGTCACAACCCCACACCACAGCTGAGGCAACTACACGTGAAGCGTTCCTTGTGCCAAAGCACAGCTGGTGATTTGCAGCCCATGCGAAATGTATGGGTGGTTTAGAAATCCCTGTAAGCCAACAGCTTGGCCACAGGTTTCCTCACACCCACCTCAAAGGCTGCGCTGCTGTGCTCTTGGGTGTTCTCCCCAGGTTGCTGTCGCATCTCCAGCTGCTCACATGCGGCTGGGAGTTCCCGTCCTGTAGGGAGAAAAGGGCAGCGGGCCTCCTAGAGCTGACGCTCTGGTTACAGGAGGGGGAGAAGAGCAGGGCTCGGGGGTGCACGGTGAACTTGGGCTTGTGAGAAAGAGCTGAGAAGAAGCTGAGAGGACTTCTTGGATGAACGTGGAGCCCCCATGTGGCCCTCAGTCATGACACGAGTCCAGTGGCCTTGTGACCATGGGAATGGTCTATACCTGCGTTCCTGGCCTAGGAGCCCCCAGCCGCACGTAGCTGTTTTAGAAAGTGACTAGTGAGACTGAGGAGCCAAATTTTAGTTTTATTTAATTTCCATTAAGTTGAAATGTCTATAGCCTTGGGTGACTGTTGGTCACCATCTTGGACAGCACAGCTCCTTAACTGGAGACTCCCGACATGGTGGGTGTATTTTGAAAGCTTATAATTTTATATATACAGAGTTTTTAAATTGAAAAGAACATTTTGTAATTGCAGGAAAGCAGTTTGGGTTCACTGTGGAAAATGCAGACAGGGAAGAGAAAGTGAAATGTGCCCATGAAAATGCTTCCTCAGAGATAACTGCTGCCTGCACTTTGATGTGGAACCTTCTAGATTTCCTTCTGTGCTGACATCTCAGACCACTCTTGACACAGACATGGGGATCACCCAGGGAGGGGTAACGTGTGTCCACGGGAAAAGATGCTGCAGGAGAACGCATGGATATAGTGGTTTGCCATGGCTGATGTGTCTCTTCTTTGTGCTAGGTCATCCACCCTATGGGGTGGGATGCATTTGGGTTACCTGCTGAGAATGCTGCCATAGAGAGGAACTTAGACCCGCAGAGCTGGACGCAAAGGTACGTGCTTACAGGCACAGCTAAATGCTTGGATATGAAAACCTTAGAATTCCCTTTTCGCCTGTACACAAGAGATAGAGAGCAGAACCCTACAGCCTAACAAGCGACAAGTAGGATGGCTTAGGTAAGCGTTTGTCTTTTTTTTTTTTTTTTTTTTTTGGTGGCGGAACTGGGGATTGGGTATTTGTCTTTTAGCACACTTATCTAATAAAGATTCAGGGCTGGTGTTCATACTTCACACATTCATGTATTTGTTTTTTGGTTTTTCATTACTAATCATGTATTGAAAGCAGTGAGACATTCCACAACACTAAGTAAACCAGTTCTGAAGTTTCCCAAGGTAAATTTAATAGCTCCAGCTTCTTCAATGTTTATCAAAATACAAAAGAAAAAAGTAGAGGTTGTCTTTTCTGACGGCAAATCGGACCCTTGCAGGCTGAGGAGGGAGCTACTTCACACATGGCTGTGGGGCTCCTCAGGCACTGTGGTCAACGTGGACCAGCCGACCCAGCTTGCACATACTCCTGCGGGTGAGACCCAGACTTTGACCAATGCAAGTCCCGAGTGGGCGCTGGGAGTAGGCTGCCCCTCCAGCTGCACGCTGACTGAGGGGAGGGGCCCACAGCCCTTGTAACCCTCCCTGCTACCCCGAGGTGACCGTGGGAGCGTTGTACTTGTACTCATGCTCCCATTCATGTATTTGGACGCTGTTATTTACTAAGTTCTTTCTTTGCATATTCGCATTTGGGAAGAAAAGGTGGGGAAAGAATTATATTCCACATCAGTAATGCTTCTTGTCCTCTTGGCGATAGTTTGGCCTGTGTTCAAACATGTTAAAAGTTTCTCTGGCCTGGGGAGATGGCTCAACGGTCTAAGGGCCTGCCTGGCAAGCGCAGGGACTCAGGTTTGCTCCCCGGGACTGCGTGCTGTGCTGGCCCCATGCTGAGCCGGCCACTGGACTGGGTGTGGTGGTGCATGCCTGTAATCCCAGTGCTGAGGAGGCTGAGGCAGGAGGAGCACTACGAGTCCAAGCTGCGTAGTGAGACCCTGTACCAAATAATTAAATAAATTATTTTAAAAAATTTCCCCTGGTTTTTAGTTTCCCGTCTTATCACTCACCAGCACAGGAACCCAGAGCAGCTCGCGTGGGAGCAGCACAAGGCCCGGCTGGCTGTGGCTCTGGCCTGTCCAAGTGTCCTCGCCTCCCTTCCCTTGCTTTTGCCCAGGGATGTGTTACCTGCCACCCTCTGCTGCTCCGACTTCCCTTTTCCCTCGGAATCCCTACTTTCTGCTTTTCCACTTAGAGTTAGCTCTGGGTTAGTGGAGGCAGTGAGCAGAAGGGAAACCATCATGACTCACAGTTGATTGAATGTTGTGTGAGTCTGCTGTGAGCCTGATCAGAGGGCGGCAAACTGTGGCCGATGGGCCATCTAGCCTGCCTGTTGGCTTCAGTAAAGCTTTACTGGGGCTCAGTCCCACGCATATGTTTGTGCATCTTCCTGGTTGCTTTCATGACACCGTAGCAGGTAGGTGTGATGTTGAGTAGTTGTGATGGAGAACTTGGGGAGCACGGTGGAGCCCTCAGTGGCTGGGACTTTCGCAGAGATGCACTGCAGCCCCTCCTGTGGAGCGCCTGAGCTGGCTGCCCAGGTGCAGTTCTGCCTTCTCGCAGCTGGGCACCTTGAGCAAGTTACATAACCTCTCTGTGTCTTGCTTTACCTGCTGTTGCTACTTCACATGACTAAATGAAGATTCATCCCTTTCTTACAGCCTTTGCAGGGCCTGGAGTTAGATTAGCTGTTATTAGCTAATCTGCAAGCATTAGAGGGCTTTATGTACTCCCGGTATGTGGAAACAGAAGATGCAGTGTAAACAAATTGATTCTTTTTCTTTTAGAAGTGATTTATTTCCTTATTCCACATTATATTATAAATGGATTAGCTTCCCGCTCTCCCTATTGCCCAGTTGTTGGACGGCTTTGGGTTTTAGATTTTGATTGACAACACACTGTTTTTGTGTTGTTTCCTTTTTGTGGCATCAGAGTCAGCCCAGGCCTCGTGGTGGCTAAGCAAGCGCCTTGCCACTGCGCTGCAGCCCAGCCCAGCCGCTGTGACTGCCCACAGTCTACGCATGAAGGGTTTTGTTCTCAGTCACTTCTGAACTTGTCACCGCTTCGCATAAACCTGTGCAGGATGCAGACTCTGGATGGGCAGAAGCACCCGTATGCAAGGCACTGCCCTTCCACATAGCTGTCTTTCCCCATAGCTTCCCTGGGAACAGAAGGGCCCATTCCCAGGGCCAGGACCACTCAGGTTCCTAGTAGATTGTGTATGTGTCCACACAACAGGTGTCCTTCAATGTATTGGTAGTTTTTACTAATTCTTAGTGTTAATTTTTTTTTTTTTTCTGATGGAGTAAAACAACACTTACAGCCCCCTTGAATAATCTAGACCTTGGGGCGGCCGTTGGTTGGCGGCAGTCGCACGGTTGTGGTGCTGTGACGTTTGCGGGCACTGGCAAATCAGGCCCAGGATATAGAGCGGCTATGCCTGACAGCACATCTGACTCGAGCTTGGGTGGGGTAGAGAGTAGAGCGCAGTAGTCGGGGTGGTGGGCGGAGGAGGTGGCGAATCACTTATACATGGCGCCCAAGTTCCAGGAGGGTGAATGAGTGCTGTGCTTTCCTGGCCCTCTTCTTTACGAAGCAAAGTGGTAAAGATTGCCATAAAGGGTCAACAAGTACAATTGTTTATACACTACAGTGGTGGGAATAAAATTGGGGTGAGTGGGTTCCAGAAAGCAGGGTGCTCAGGTACGTGGACACCAACCTGCACAAGCAGCGTGACCTTCAGAAGGCCAGTCAGGAGCCATGTGCAGAAGGAAGGTGAGAGGGGCCACTGCAGGCAAGAAGACAGCTGGTCTGCGACAGAAAAATGTCGAAGTGAACACTTAAAAGCACAAACAAAACACCCCTGGAAATGGAGATGGTGGCAGTACAGTGAGACACCTCGGCCTCCTCGGAAGAAGAGGGCCTGGGCTGATCCTGCTCTTGAAAATGAAGAAACATGTAGGAACAGAGGTGAAGTTAAAGTAGAGATCCCTGAAGAGCTAAAGCTGTGGCTTGGTGGTGACTGGGACCCAATTACCAGACAGAAGCAGCTCTTTTATCTTCCCGCCAAGAAGCATGTGGACTCCATTCTAGAGGACTATGCAAATCATAAAAATCTCAAGAAAACACATAATAAGGAGTACACTGGGGCTGGAGAGATGGCTCAGTGGTCTAAAGCACCTACTTGAAACAAGCTTGGCAAAGCACAGGGACCGCGGTTCGATCCCCAGCACCAC
>NW_004524702.1:3651410-3654675 GCF_000260255.1 Octodon degus
CTTCTTTTTGTGGCTGTGGATGCCTTTCAGCACGGCCTTTTTGGCCTTCAAAGCTTTTGCTTTGGCTTCAGCTTTGGGAGGGGCAGGGGCTTCCTTCTTTGCTTTCGGTGCCATCTTGGTAAAAAGCTCCTTTTTTTTTTTAATGGTGCTGAAAGAGCCCTTCCTTTGCACATCATCCATGTTGTTCCTTAAGATTTACCTTTGCTCAAGTTGTTGAAGGATGCTGAATTTGTTTCATGGTTTTTGTATTTGTGTCTAATGCATGTTTTAACATGATAGATGTAATGCATTATGTAGCTACAGTTTTCTGGAAAAGTTAATCTTTTAGGAATTGTTTTTCAGATCTTCAATAAATTTTTTCTTTAAATTTCAAAAAAAAAAAAAAGAATAATCTAGACCTTTCCCATTTCTCTCCACACTGTCAAAGTGCAGTTTGTGTGTGGCTTTAACCCCCTTTTCCAAGTCAAGCTTGTTTCCCTTTTTTCCACAGTAACATCAAGTACATGAGGAGCCAGCTTGACCGACTGGGCCTGTGTTTCAGCTGGGATAGGGTAAGTCAGCCCTCCTCCCAGGAGACGAGCTGTGGGAAGGGTCCCATTGTGTGTGGCTCTGTCCCTGGGCTCCAGTGGGAGCAGGGAAGGGAGGGCAAGGTTGGCACTCCACAGACAGGGAAGAATCCTGAGCATATAACCTGCCTGCCAGAGTTTATTTCATGAACTTCTTGAGTGGCTGTAATGTACGTGTGGGGACCGGGGAGATGGCTCGGGAATAAGCGCTTCCCTGGCAAGCGCAAGGGCCTGAGTTCAATCCCTGGTTCCGCCAAAAAAAAAGACTAATATACGTGTGGCCAAAGCTTTGCTCAGGATTTCACTTGCTCTGAGTAACAGTTTAAACAATGAGTGCAGACTGTCAAAGGGAGTGGCTGTCCCCCCATGGACCTACAGGTGACTGGGAAGGTGACTTGCTGCTTTATTTATATTTTCTTCCACATTTGGAATGGAGGCTCATAACAGCCCAGTGTCGCTGTCCTGTGTAGCCTTTCAGTGTGTAAGACTTGTAAACCTTTAGACACCAAAACCAGTGGGGACCCAGGAGGACTCAGAGAAGACCCGGGGTTATGCTAGCCATGAAGGGGCCCTGCAGAGCTCTGGCCGATGGGGCCCGCTTAGCCCGGCGGAGTGGCCTGCGGTGAGTTGGGCTGCTGCTTGTCTTGTCCCTGTTGAAGGCCCCGTCCCTGTCACCTGCCCCCCAACGCACACTTCCTGCGTGGAGTCACTGGGTGTCGTGGCCTGCTCTATGCAGCTATATCCCCTGAGTCCCGAGAAGTGTGGCAGTAAACGTGGTGAGCTCTCTTCTCCCGGCCCGCACAGTTCCTTAAGTGACTGAAATCTGGAGTGCAGTGGGAAGAGCCACAGACCAGCACTGGACAGGCCTTGGGCCATTTTCTGTTTCTTTTTGTAACTTCTTAAGGTAAAGGCGTGGACCGAGGCAAGTTCTGATTGCGCCTTGGTGCCTGTGTCCCACGTCTTGAGGGCCAGCAGGGTGTGGGTGACGGAGGATAAAGTGCTAGGTGCCGAGCAGGTCAAGTGTGTGTTCCCAGAGATGAGCAGGGACTCGTGGGCATCCAGAGAGGTGGCGGGGCTGATCCTGTATCAGAGAGGCAGTGATTGGCAACTCAGAAATTATGATTGTTTTCCTGATTATCATAGCAGATTAGAAAATACACAAAAATATAAAAATCCTAGTCAGCATGGCTAATTTAATCTCTTGCTATGGTTCCTTGCAGTCTTTTGTCCTGGAATTAAAAACTTCTATATGATTTGCTTTTATACAAATTATTTATTTGTTTAATTAATTTATTTAGATGCTGGAGATTGAACCCAGGGCTTCATATGAGCTGGTTAAGCACTCTATTGCTGAGCTACACACACAAAATTTTTAAATATTACTTATTTTTAGTGTTCTTGAATAGTTTTACATCTTATTGAACCTTATTTGAAGAATTGATTTTTATACCTGCGTAGTTTTCCTTTCTACGAATCTCTCATGGTTTTTCAGACTGTCTCACAGTTATCCTTCCAGGTGGAGGCTGCTGCTCCCCTGTTACAAATGCAGGGGCTCAGTCCCTCTTGGGCAAGCATGAAGTCCAGGAAGCTCTAGAAAGTAACTTTGTTCTCATAGTTTGACTGTGTCGCCTGACCCAGGGTGCTGTTTATCTCACTTTTCCCAGAAGAATACTAAGATTGCCAGGCACTGACCTGCACCTAGCTAGGTAAAGGCCTTTACTGCGAAGCACACCGGCTGGCAGCACTCACCAAGGGCCTGGAATCTCTCATCCAGTGGTGGAGGTTGCATGTTCAGAGTTGCGCTGGGGCCAGTACCGTGCAGTTGCCTGTGCTTACCTGTCTGAGTTGGTCCTAGAAAGCTGAAGAGGCAGGTGCTTCTGATGTCTCTCCTTTGCTGGCCACCTGGGGGCTGGGGCGGGGTGGAGCTACTCCTCTGGCCAACCTGCAAGTCCCCCCACACTTGGGGAGAACTCTTAGTAGACATATTCTGTTTCCCAAAGGTGGATTTTCACGGAGCCAAGAACGAGTCCAAGGGTTGTGGTACTTACTGCCAGGTTGTCCTTAATGAAGGTTATATAGGTCCACGCTCCTGAGATACCACACCCCTGAGGTACCACACCATCGTGCCTTTCCTTCCTTGTTATCAGTGATTTCACATCTGGTTTTGAGTGAGGGTGGGGTTTCTTCAAGTGTTTCCTGAACATTGGAATTTGGGGCGCTTGTGTCAATGATCTAATCAGATCTTTTGCATATATACCAAGGGACACTCATCTTTTTTAATGAGTTTTATTTTCTTACAAATACTACTTTTGCTGGCAAGTGTGGTGGTGCACACCTGTAATCCCAGCATTTGGGAAGCTGAGGTAGGGGGATCACTGTGAGTTTAAGACCAGCCTGGGCTACAAAATGAGTGCAAGGCCAGCCTGAACTGCACAGCAAGACCCTGTCTCAAAAAGACAAACGAGAAAAAAAAATAGTACTTTTTCTGAATTACCCGTTTCTATATTTGCATTATAAAGTCATTTTTCAACCAATAAGAGACAACTGTATTGGCTGGCGAGATGGCTCAGTGGTCTAAAGCACCTACTTGGAACAAGCTTGGCAAAGCACAGGGACCGCGGTTCAATCCCCAGCACCACATGCCAGCCAGCCTTGCCCCTGGTGGGCTGAGCTGGCCACACACACACACACACACACAC
>NW_004524702.1:3657887-3672200 GCF_000260255.1 Octodon degus
TTATTGTAAGTACCAAGAATCAAGCTCATAGGGGGCCGGGAGATGGCTCAGTAGAATAAGAGCTTGTCTGGTGAGCACAAGGGCCTGAGTTCAATTCCTGGTTCCGCCAAAAAAAAAAAAAAGAGAGAGAGAGAGAGCAAGAAAAGAATCAAACTCAGGAGCTTGTGAATGCCAGGCAGGTGCAGTGCCACCAAGCCACACCCCCAGCCCTGACAGAGTTAATTTGAAACTTAGACTATGGGCAGAAGTGGTGTGGAAACTTTCTTTTGGTCAACCTGGAGTCTCTGTCTTCAACAGGAGAGGAAAAGGTGTTCGTATTTATTTTGCAACTTGTACTTCTTTGCGTGGAGTAGGGGCAGAAGCCAGGGCTTCGCTGGGTGCAGCCAGCGCACTGCACCGAGCCACACCCAGCGCCCCGGTTTCCAGTTAGTATTTTAAAACAGAATTCTTTTTTTTTTTTCTTTTTTGTGGTGTCTTGCATTTTAGATTTTTGCTTTCTTTTTTCTCTAGAGTTTTGAAAAATACCAATGCCGTTTTATATTCTGTTAAGAACTTGCTTTAAGGGTTTGGGGTTCTTTAAACAGCATATACTTGGTATCAATACAAAAAATAAAATTATATTCTTCTTGGCCACCTTCTAAGAGAAGGAAAGTAGCAGTAGTTATATTTTCCACTTTGTCAATCTATTCTCAAGGTTATTTGTCTGCTTTATATTGAGATTTTAGACCTTGTTTATAATTACAGTGCAGTTTTTCTAATCATCTTGACTTTAATATTTGCTTCCAGTTTTATAATTATATGTAATAATTACTTAAATTTAATGCTTTATAACTTCAGTGCTTTTCAGTGGACTTTTTAGAATCAACTGTTGTCTTAGTTTTCTTTTTGCTGAAACAAAAATACTGACACCCAAAGTTAGAGGAGGATGTGTTTATTTAGCTGAGAGTTTGTAGAGGTTCAGTTCACAGGTGGCTGGCTCCAGGCAGGGTGGTACTTGGCAGAGGGGCCTGGCAGAGCAGACAGGCAGGAGGCAGCAGGCAGCAGGCAGCAAGCAACAGCCTTCTTTGTGTCCCTTACGCTGACCCAGGATATGCCCCGTTGGGGGGTGCCGCCCTTACTCCTAGCGTGGCGTCCTCCATCCCAGCATCACCCACCCTAGATGCAGCCACCTCTGAAAAGCCCACTTGTGACCATACAAGGCCTTGGGGACATCTAGACACAAACCATGATCACTGTCCTTTTATTTTTGATTTTTAATTTTAACTCTTGCTTTGGACTTAATAGAGTCATTCACTATTTCATAATTGGAATGGTGCTGCCTGGTATCTTCGCAGGACTGTGTTTATCATCTTCTTTCATGTTTCTGTGGCAGACCTCAGTCCAAGGTTCTTCTTAGTATTGTGGGCTTGCTTGTGGGTCACAGGAAGTCGTCAGGGTAGTGGCAAGATGGGTTTGCATAATATAATAATACCACAAAGCGGGACCAGCACCTACTACTAACAAGTCTTGCTCAGATTTCTCCAGTGTTTACATAAAATTTGTATGTGTGTGTGTGTGTGTGTGTGTGTGTGTGTGTGTGTATTAGTAGTTGCACTTTAATCGCATATAGAGATTTATGTACTCACCACCACCTAATTTGTTGTCTTTTTCTGATTCCTAGTGCAGGATTGAACCTAGGGCCTCACACACACTAGGCAAGTGCTCTACCACTGAGCTACATCCTCATTATTTATGTTTTGCTACGTTACGACATTATTATGATATGGTGTGCTGCGGTGTGTGTAGTGTGGGGTAGTGTAGCACATGTTGGTGTGTGCTTTAGGGTGTTGTGTACAGTGTGGTGTGTTATGACAAGACAAGCTCTCACTGAGTTGCCCGGGTTGGCGTGGCACTTGGGACCCCTGCCTCAGCCTCCGAGAGCAGGATGGCAGGGCTGGGCCGCCACATCCAGCTCCGCTCTGTCGAAGGGGAGGCGGAGGCCAGCCAGAGCTGTCTCTGTCCGTAGAACATGCCTCCCACGTGTGTTGATGCTTGCCGGCCTCTGCCTTTCCCTGCCCTTGCGGGAGCCGTCGACACACAGCTCTGCTCTGTCCCTGGGCCTCACTCTGCCTGGTGCTTGTTCCCCTGACATCCATGCCAGGAGGTCTCTTCACTGTGTGATCGCCCGGGACCTGGTCAGGACAGTGACTGGGGGCACCCAGCTCCGTGTCCTATGTCACAGACGGTGTGTTGCTCACACTTCCCTTGTCCTCTGCTCCTGGAAGGACTTCTGCTTGCTGTCCTCATTGTATCTCTGTAGTTTGTAATGCAAAGTTAGTTTTGAGCTTTATGTTTAGATTTATTTTTTTTTCTAACTTTTCTAGTTCTCATTTTCTTTCTCAAGAAGTGGTGTTTTTCATTTTCCTGTATCATAGATGTTCAGGAAATGCTTTGGAGATTATTTGTGCTTTCTGTAGGAAGTTACACTTTTTCACAAGTGTAGAATGCTGCGCTTTCCCAGTCTATGTGGAATCTTTCTGTGACTCCACCTGGATTCCTGGCTCCAGAGTGGGGGTGGACTCCAGTGCATGCACTGTAGGGTGAGGGCCTGTCACAATCTGCAGTGACCACAGCTCAGTCACCTCGCCCTGGGCTGGCCTGACCCCACCTGCTGTGGCTCCGTTCCCTTTGGTCCGACCTGTGTACAGGTGAGTTATAGTGTCACAGACTCACCCGACAGCAGCTGCTCGCATGTTGCTGAGCCTCAATGCTGGAAGGGCAGACCTGTGGCCTTTCCTCTGTCCATTCTCATGTCCCCTCTGCTTTGCCCTATGGCCTAGGGCTACCCGGAATCCCACTTATCAGGGACATAGTCCATTCCTAAGACAGGGAGGGATGTGGCAGGTAGGGCTTTTGTGTCTGGCCCCATCTCTGGGCGCCTGGCCGTCCCAGCCTGGCCCAGCCCCTGGTCTCTCAGTTCCCATCCATTCCCTTCAGCCCTCCCCATCTTTCTAGTCTGTGCCTCACATTGATGGAGGAGTAGAAACAAGTTTAGAGACCTGTGTTTAGGAGGCCCTTGGCCACGTCCAGGAGCATTTGCTAATGGGCCTTGGCCATCTGTTCAGTGCAGAGGAAGAAAAGGAAGAGGAGGAGGAGGAGGAGGAGGAGGAGAAAATGGTTTGTTTAACTGACAAGGCAAAGCTTTGCCTTTTGCGAGCATGATTCCTAGTCTTGTAGGAGAGAGGTAACAGCAGATGGCTGGCTGACAGTGAAGAGTATTCAAAAAGAAAAGTGGCCCAGAAAGGGCTTCTTCCTCCTGCAGGTAGAGCACCAGCTTGAGGCCTGGGCCCAGCCCCCTTCTCGCGCCTTGCCAGGGTGGGAGCCGTGCAGGGGTGCTCCAGCTCCCCACCGCTGTCCTGCCCGCCTCACACAGAGCTCTGGCCCCTGGACTGAGCCCCAAGCGCACATTTCTGGAGTAAGTATGCCTTCCCCGAGGCAGCAGGACAGCTGCAGGGCGTCTCGGCACAGCACTGCCCGCTCGCTCGCTCGCTCTTTCTTTCTTTCTTTCTTTCTTTCTTTCTTTCTTTCTTTCTTTCTTTCTTTCTTTCTGTGGAGGTTTGAGACAGGGTCTCGATAGGAACCTCAGGCTGGGCTTGAACTTGTGGTGATCCTCTTGCCCCAGCCTCCCTAGTGCTGTATGGCCACCACGCCCAGCTCTGGCTTCACTTTTTCATAGTTGGTCACTGAGCAGCCTATGGCATATGGAGGTATGAAAGTAACAAACTGAGAGCTGAGTGTGACTCGCTGACCATTTACTGCAGAGAAGTAATGCGGGAAGAACTTCCTCCCTGTGGTGGGGGAGGGGCTTCTTTCTAGAGCAGCCATAGCCTTCCGAGAAGGTGTGGGCTGCGTTTGTGCGAGTCAGCTTTCTAGTACTGCCACAGATACCCAGGACAGCACAAAGGGAGAGCTTTCCTTGGTCTCACAGCTTCGGGGTTCTCATCCGTGGCTCACTGGCCCTGATGCTTTCGGCTCGCAGGGAGACAGTGCACAGAACAGGGTGTGTGCAGCATAGCAGAGCCACCTGTGAGAGAGGGCCAGGAACCCAGGCTCCACCGTCCTGATGTGTGACACCCGGGACACAGAGCCCCCAGCAGCCCCACCTCCGAAAGTGCTGCTCAGGGCTCTTTCCCACCTTGCAAGGTGGCGGGTGAAAAAACTGAAAAGCCAGACACCAAAGAGAAGAAACCGAAGCCCAGAAGGCTTCTGCCAGTGGTACTGGTAAGAAGGGTAAGGTGAAGAAGGCATAAAAGTCCAAGAAGGGGCAGCCCCACTGCAGCTGAAATCCTGTCCCGGTTAGAGGAATTGGTAGATACTCCGGATCTGCTATGCATTCCAGAAAGGTCTTGTACAAGGGAAAGTACACAGCTGCTAGATCAAAGGTTGAGAAAACAAAGGAGAGAGTTCTTGCTACAATCACAAAACCAGCTGGTGGGGACAAGAATGGAGGTACCTGGGTGGTTAAGCTTTAAAAAATGCCTAGATACTGCCCTACTGAAGATGTGCCCCGAAAGCTCTTGAGCCACGGCAAGAAACCCTTCAGTCAGCCTGTGAGGAAACTCCGAGCTCGCATCACTCCAGGCACCACCTTGATCATCCTCACCGGGCGTCACAGAGGCAAGAGCGTGGTCTTCCTGCAGCAGTTGGCCAGTGGCCTGCTCCTTGTGACGGGGCCTCTCAGCCTTAATCGTGTTCCTCCACAAAGAAAACACCAGAAATTTGTCATTGCAAATTTTTCCCTCTACAAAAATTGACATCAGCAAAGTGAAAAATCCCTAAACACCTCGCTGATGCTTACTTCAAGAAGCAGCAGCTGCGGAAGCCCAGACACCAGGAAGGTGAGATCTTCGACACCGAGAAAGAGAGACACCAGATTTCTGTTTAATAATAACCCCAACCCTCGGGCCAACTGAGACGCCAGACTTGAGAGCAGCGCAGGGAGGGTGAGAGAGCGGTGGGCTCGCGGTTTTAGCAAAACTCAAAGCCGCTCCTCAGCTCCAGGGCTACCTGTGATCCATTTTTGCTCTGACAAATGGAATTTATCTTCATAAATTAGTGTTCTAAATTTCTTACTAAAAACCTAATTAAATAACTGATACATTTAAAAATTTGAAAAGAAAAAAAAAGTGCTGCACAGGGCCTTTGGGACCTTGAGCTCCAGCCTGGGGCAGCACTGCACACCAAGGTCAGGTATCATTTGGTGCCTCAGAACTAAGTCAAGGGCTGGCCCTCGGAGTTCCCGGTGACACGACACCTTCATGCCTAAGTGATGTGGCGGGGACCACGGCAGCAAGTGCGATTCTGTCTCTCTACCTTCGGTCTCTGCCTCTCTACCTGGGCCCTGGAGCCTGAGCACAGTCTGGACAAGGTGTTGGCTGGGTTTTTTATTGAATTAGACCCAGGCCTCGTTTCCCTCAGGAGCCGTCTCTGTTTTGTGAGGCAGTTCCTGTTCTAATGAGGCAAGCATAGAGAGAAAAAGCCCTCCCAACAAGACAGGACGCAGAGTTGGCCTGGGCACCCCTGGACTGTGCCAGGGGCGGCTTTGTCAAGGATCTCAGCACCCATGCTCCAGTGCGAAATTAAAGCAGAGCAGAGAGGGAGCCCGGCCCAGGTGTCAGTGGTGGTGAACGAGCACAACTTCCCTCCATTTCCCTCAGTGGCAAAATCAAGAGTTGGCTATTTTCTGAGTGTTTTGTGCAGAGAGCTTGCTCTTTATTTGCCCTCACTTTCACAGGACTTTGAATTCCCGAGTCTGATTTCTGGCGTCCTCTGAACATGTCTGTACCCACCAGGAAATCCACTGCTTTGCCCATTTTGAGGAGAGGTGACTAGGGCATCCCAGACATTGTCCCCGACCCCAGCTCGGAATGTGACTGCATGCTCTTGCTGCACGCGACCCTTGCTGGGGCAGAAGCGTCAGGCTGTGTCCCGACTATGCCCTGCCTGTCTGCGTGGGCCCAGAGCCCTTCCCAGCTCATCCCTCTCCTCCCAGCCTGCACGGAGGAGCTCGGCCCTTCAGGGTTGTGGTGCCGCTGTTGGCGCAGAACCTGTTCCTCTTTCTCTCCATGACGTGATTTCCCCTGTAAGGGCTCAGTGTGGGCCACAGACAGAGAAAGACTCGTCTGCCTGTCTGCTCTCCGGTAGTCCCGGCTCTGTCCTCACACATCACACAGTGCACAAGGCCTGAGCTCCCCGCAAGAGCATTTGCACATTTCTGTGCTTGTGGTTTGAGGATTTCTTTTCCTGCCTGGGCGCCTTTGCCTACAATTCTTTGGGTCTTTGTTTTAGCTGTTTCTTCCTTACCTACTCATGATGCTGGGGTGCAGGCATGACACCCCCTTTCCACACAGCCTGTCCACATCATTCCTGCCTAGGTTCATTTTCAAAGGCAACAAGATTTGTGTGGTTGCAAAGTGCGGATTATTACTGCTTCGAGGCCCTCTCAGCGCTTTGTTTATGCAGAGCCCTGGATGTCTGATAGAAAGGATGGAACTGCAGGAAATAATAAGGTCTCCAGAATAATGGAAAGATACATACACTGCTAAATGTTTTTTATTTTAAAAGAATGTAAAGAATAGCTTAAAACAGACTTGGGGGCCAGTGTGCGCCTGAGAACTCGGCTGGGAGGCTTCCCCTTGTGAGAGTGAGCTGGTTGCCTTGACAACACGTAATGGCTCAGATGCTCGCTCTCCTAGTCCCCTTTCAAGTCCTCCTGGAGCTACTGCATTTCGTCTGGCTCTGGATTACTGCTTTTGCTTCAAGTCTGAAAATTAACCTTTTCACGCAGGCTTTCTTTTGCCTTGAGTCGAGCTTGGGAGGGGGCAAGGGAAACTTTTAGTGGAAACAATGAGGCCCTTGACCCTGAGCGCTCACCTGTGTCCCAGAAGATTGGAGCTGGCGCAGAACTGCTGCTGGCCACCTCAGGGTTGGGACCCTGCCCCTCCTCCATAGGTGGCGTCTGTGCTTCACCCTCATGGGGAGCTGGGCCAGCCCAGAGCAGGGTGCCAATCTGCTTCTCGCCCTAAGAGGAGGGCTCCCAGCTGCCCTGTGAGTGCCCAGTGGGCGGGAGTGCAGGCAGGTCAGGCCTGATGGGTGCACATGAGGCTGAGGGAGTAGAAATTCCGGTTTCAGGCTGCTTAAGCGATTTGAGGAGGCAGACTTTGCACCCGCCTTGGGGACGAGGTGTTCGTGGTGAGTCACACCTTCCACACGTGGTGGGCATGATCTGTTGCCCTCTTCAAACTGCAGCTTCTTTCTAATCGAAGGCATCTTGTTATTGGGAGAGATGAGATCACCCTAAAAAGCAAAGGTACAAAACCTCTGTGGCTAGGGGCTGGCCAGATAGCTCAGCAGACTAAAGTGTCTGCTTAGGCAGAGACCAGCGGCCGGGGTTTGATCCCTGGTGTGCCATGCTGCCCTGCCCCTGGGGTCAGGGTGCGCTGAGACAGCGATTGAGACTGGGCATGGTGGCACATGCCTGTAATCCCAGCGCTTAGGAGGCTGAATAGGAGAATCACTACAAGTCCTGGCTATGTAGTGAGGCCCTGCAGGGCTAGAACACAGAAGTGTGAGCTCGTGGATCCAGTGAGCCATCAGTGTGGTGCAAGCACTACCCAGAGGGCCTCGAAGATGCGTCTGTTCCTCTGTGAAAACAGCAGATTTCTTAAGCGTGTTCTCAGGTGCAGGCATCCGGGTTACCAGGTGGGCTTGCTAAAGGGCAGATTTCTGGGCCTGTCCTTTGAGTTTCTGATGGAGTAGGTCTGTATTTTGTTTTCCTGTTTAGAAAAAAGAATCTTGGGAATGTTCATTCATGCTCCCCGACTTTATTAGTTAGGACTCAGAAAACGGGCTCATCATCAATCTTTTCAGACATAAAATAGAGCATAACTGAATAATAAAAGGAAACATTAAAAAAATAAATAAGTCAGACATGGTGGTATACACCTATGGTCCCAGCTACTGGGTGAGCTGAGGCAGGAGAATCATTTAAGCCCAGGAGTCCAAAGCCAACCTGGGCAACTTAGCAAGAAACATCTCCAAGAAGTAAAATAGGCAATGTTTTTACAAATAGAAGTTGGATTTTTATCACTTTCTTTCACTGTGACATAATAGGCATATGTAGACTGGGACATAAAACACAGGTGTCAGCCCGGCACCATGGCGCACGCCTGTAACCCCAGAACTTGGGAGGCTGAAGCGGCCAACTTGGGCTGCGTGCTGAATTCGAAGCCAGCCTGGACAACAGCAAGACCCTCCTCAAAAAACCAAAAATATACAACAAATAACCACTAGGAAGACAGTATGCAATGTATTAATTATTGAAACTGCCCTACCAATTCCATTTGAAACTGTTTCATTGCTATTTGTTTCTCAATAAAATTATGGAAAAAAATTATAAATAAAACCTGTAGGTAGAGCTTATTATTTTAAGGTGTTGCTTACACCTTGATGAAGAAGTACAACATCAACACCCAGAGCTCAGCGCACCTCTCCTGCCCCAGTGGGGGCCCTGCCCTGTGGTGACAGCACCCCGATCCCCTGATCATTATGGCAAAGATCAGGATTTTGGACACAGTTCATCACCTGTAATCCCAGCACTTGGGAGGCTGAGGCAGGAAGGTCCTTGCGAGTTCAAGGCCAGTCTGGGCTACAAAGTGAGCTCAAGGCCAGCCTAAACTGCTTAGCAAGACCCTCTCTGAGAAGGACCACAAAAGAAAAAGGCTTTTCTAGTAACAGAAACCTAGCAGGAGTCTGCTCCAGACTCATCATTCCTAAGTGTCCGTTTCGGGGGCAGCAAGTGCATCCTGTTGTACAGCCCTCGCCACCTCCACCCCTAGGCCTCTTCATTGGTGCCTGTGTTTCGTTGATTGTTTCCTAGTGCTTGGTGGTACCAGGAATTGGACCCAGAGCTCTTTCCCTGAGCTACATCCCCAGCCTGATAAAAAGGTTGCAAAGTTACCCAGACAGGGATTGAATTTGGGTCCTCCTGTCTCCGCCTCCCAAGGTGCTGGGGTTATGGCAGTGTGCTACCACACTCAGCTGCTTTTGTGTATAATTGTGTGTGTGCACGTTCTCCCTGAATTACGTAAGTGTGACTTGTAGGCACTGTGGCACTCTGCCCCTAAGTCTGTCAGTATTTCTCTCTGAAGAATTAGGGTATTCTCCTGCCTAAACAGAACGCCATTTTAACAACTAAGAAAACTGGCAGAAATTACATATCTAATATCTAGTCTACATGGGTTTCATGTCTTGTCTAGCTATTTTTTTTCCTTTTTTTTTTCTTTTTTTCTTTTTTTTTTTCTAGCTGTTTTTAATAGACAAGTCCCCTGCATTAGTTGCTGTCATAACAAATGACCATAAATTTAGCATCTTAAATCATTGTACATGTATCATCTCCCAGCTCCTATAGGTCAAAATTTGAGTGGGCTCACAGGCATCTGCTGGGGTTTGGCCAGGCCAGAGTCTTGTGCTCCTTATTGGATGCTCTGGGGACCCTTTCCTAGCTCGCCCCTAGCTACACGCCTCTCCTCATATGCAGGGCGAGCTACCCACCCCTCTCCTCCTGGTGGCGGGGGGGGGGTGGCTCTGCCTTCCTGTGCAGCCCTCCAGTGAGGCACTTGTCTCCTGCCATAGATCTCTGTGACTCAGCCCGGGAAAGCCACCAGTGGGCTCCCTTGTGTGATTGCAGTGGGCCTGCCCAGGCAGCTCTTGCCCTCTGCTGCCACTTAGAGTCACCTCTGCACAACCCTTTGTGGCCCCGGGCAAAGCTGGGAGACTGGGCGGACTTGGCAGGGTGAGGGCTCCTGTCTCCTAAGTGTGCTGAAATACAGCTGATTGTTAAGTTTTACCGGTCCACGTTTGCAGTACATAATGATCGCGTTCCCTGGGCTGGTGCATGCATGCAGCACACCCTCCTGCTCTTTCCTCCCTTCCCCCTCTCCCCCTCCTCACACCACTTGCTCCCCTTCCTATTTTAGAAAGCTCTATCTCCCTAGTTCCCGTTATTGATCTTTCATTTTGTTCTTTGTTTATAATTTGGTTTCTCATTTGAGAGAAACCACGTGATATTTCAGCATGTCTGAATTTTTTCACTTAACATTGTGGTTTTGAGGCGCATCTGTTCTCCTACAAATGACACAAATTTACCCTTCCTTATGGCAGAGTAGTACTCCTGTTCGTGCACACCACGTGTCCTGCGATAGCCACGCTTGGTGGCCCAGGCCTGTAATCCCGGCAGTTGGGAGGTGGAGGCATGCGGATTGCCATGAGTTCAAGGCCAGCCTGAAATGCATAGTGAGATCCTGTCTCAAAAAAATTTTTTTACTGTGAATCTCACGTGAAGTATATTTTACTTTGAAATATAGCCCTCCCCAGAATGCACTTCAGCTTACACGAGCACAGTCACTCTTCTTTGCTTAGGACTAGCTTTTGTATGGCCTGTCCTCTCTTATCCTTAGTTTCTTTCTTTTTTTTTTTTTTTCTTGGTTTCAACCTGCCTGTGTCATTATACTCAAAGTACATTTTTCATAAATAGAAACTGGCTAGTCAGTTTTTAAAATCTGTTCTGCCAGTCTTGGTCTTGTAATCAGTATATGTAGACCATTTCTATTAAAGTAGTTATCGATTTATTAAGCATTCATTCTACCATTTTAATTAATCTATTTTCTGGGATTCTCTTTTTATTTATTTGTTTCTGTTTTCTTTTTCTGTCTTTGAGTTACTTGAGCTTTAAAAAAAAGAGTTTTCTTCTAATTTATCTATATATGGTTCTTGTTACTTGTTGTGTAGTTTTTTATTGGTTGCTTAATTACGACATTATGCTTAATGTGTCACCACCTATGGATGTGGTCATTTTACTAGTTGCAACGAAGTGTAGAAACTTTATAGTCCTTTAAGCGCCTTTGCTTAATCATCCCCATTTATAATGTAATTGTTTCAAATATAAAATGAGAGTAGTCAGTGTTAACAGCTTTTGCTTCAGTCGTCAAATGTGATTTAGAAGACTCAGGAGAGTCTGTGGTATCCGCCCAGGCGTTTGGTCGGTCCCTCTTCCTTCTTCATTCTTGCTATTCCACGTTTCCTCCTCTTGTAATTTTCCATGCTGAGAACTCTTCACTCATTTCTTCAGGGTAGGTCTGCTCCTGATAGATTCTGTTTTTCTTCATCATAGGCGCTGTGGTTTCCCCCTCCTTTCTGAAGACTATTTCTGTGGGAGGCAGAATTCTGGGCTGACTTCTTTTCATTTGGCGCTGAGAAATGTTGTCTCACTTCTCCCTGGCCTTCGCGGCTTCAGGTGACAAATCTGCTGTCTTCTGAATTGTTTTCTGCCAGCAGCAGATGCACTTCTCTCTTGGCTGCTTTCAAGTTTTTGGTTAGTTTGTTTGTTTGTTTTGGTCTTTAAGCTTCAGAAGCTTGATGATGCTGTTTGGGGTAGGCTTCTTGAGTCTGTTGGCTTCTGGGCTGGCTTCCTTGTTGCTTTGCCACATGAATCCAACCATTATTTCTTTGGGTGGTTTCTCAGTTCTCTTTGTATCCTCACTGTGGGAGACACCAGCGATGTGGACTTGGTTGCAGTCCCACAGTCCCTGAGGTTCGGGATTGAACTCAGGTCCTTGCGCTTGCCAGAGAAGCGCTTATGCCACTGAGCCATCTCCCCGGCCCCTCCCTGAGGTTCTGTTCATCTTCTCTGTGTTTTCTCTGGGGTGCTCAGATTGGGTAAGTCCTATGACTTCAAGATCCCTGACTCTCGTGCTCCTTCCAGGCCCCTGGTGAGCCCGTCTGTTAGGCAACTTTCCATAACAAATAACAAATGCAGCCAGCTTATGAAGACGGGAGGTTTCATTTGGCTCAGCGCCCATGGTCCGTTGCCTTGTTGAGTTGGGGTCTGTGGTGAGGCTGCCAAAGTGAGAAAGGGAGGGGAAGGTGCCAGGGTTCTGCTTTTCCAGGGCCCTGATGGCCGAGGAGCTCCTGCAGGGCCCCGCCTCTTACAGATTTCCTGACCTCCCACCAAGCCGCTCTGGCCAAGAAGCCTCTATACATGGGCTGCTGGGCACACCACCCAAACTGTGGCCACCGTGCAGCTCTTAGTTTGCCAGCGGTTTTGTTTTTTGTTTTTAGTTCTGCAGTTTTCATTTGCTTCTTTATTCCTTCTTTTTCTTTGCTGAAATTTCCTATTTTCTACCTTGATTCACATATGTTCACAGACCCTGTCGGAGGCATTTGATGATGTCTGCTTTGAAATCCTTGTCAGATAGTTGTGACATTTGGGTCATGATGGTGTTGGTACTGATTATTTTGACTCACTCAGATCTCCTGCTTCTTGATATGATCGATGATTTTCTCCTGAAGCAAGGTGTTGTGAGCCTTCTTTTAAGACTGTGCATCTTCCTTAGTCTTGTTTGCAGGCCTCCTCTGGGGCTGCAGTGGTGGAGCAGGCCGCTGCTTCTCTCCTTCCGAGCTCCTCCGAAGGCCAGGACCAAGGTCTGTCCATCCTTGACACTGGAATGGAGTGGAGTCCTCTCACGCTGGTCAGGAGCAGAAGTCCAGCTCCCCACAGGCGTCTACCAGTGCCACCCTGCAGGCAGTGGAAGGGCCACCTTGCTGCTGTCCCTGTGGGCCTCACTGGCACTGAGAAAGGCTGGCCCTGTACCCCTGAGCAGGGATAGAATTTCTGAATCTCCTTCCAATCTGATGCTGTCCTCCTAGAGAAAGGGGGACCTTGTCATTCTGCCTGGTTAGAAGTGGAGGTCCTAGCTGCCCTGTGGTCGCCACTGATAATACAAAGAGGGGACAGGGCCTGTTTATCATGCTTGGTGGGGTAGAGGTCCCCGCTCTGCACTTGGTCTCTGGGGCCATGCTCCTAGGGCTGCAGGTTTTTCTGTATGGTGTGGAATAGAGTGGTTGTCGTCTAAGTTTTCTGCCTCACCTGGTACTCTGCCTACAGAGAGCAGGTGAGTTGGCTGTTTCTGTCTTTCTTTCTCGCCTTTGGTGTTTCTGGGTCAGTAGCTTCATTAGCTGTAATTCTGGACTCCTGGGACATAAAAAGAATCCATGAGGGACTAGGGAGATAGCTCGGCAGTGTGCCTGCCTAGCAAGCGCAAGGAACCTGGTTCGATCCCTTGTACCACATTCTGTGCTGGCCCTGTCCCAGGTGCATGGTGCTGGCCACTGGAACTGGATGTGGTGGCACACATCTGTAATCCCAGTGCTGCGGAGGCTGAGACAGGAGGATCACTACGTGTCTGAGCTGCGTAGCGAGACGCTATACCAAATAAATAAACAAATAAAATTTTTAAAAATCCATGGAACTCCTCACTGTCATTGATTGGGGGATTGTGCTTAGATTCCTATGTTTTATGTATGCCTGTGTGTGTGGGTGCACGTGCACCTCCATACCAAGTACATATATACACAGGTGGAGTGCAATGAAAAACTACAATCAGGGCGGGCCAGATAGCTCAGTGGATTAAAGCACCTGCTTAGGCAGGCACAGTGACCGGGTTCTATCCCTGGTGTGCCATGCCGGCCCCACCCCTGGGGCACACTGAGACAGTGACTGAGACTGGGCATGGTGATGTGCGCCTGTAATCCCAGCACTTGGGAGGCTGAAAACAGGAGGATCACTGTGAGTCTGATCTGTGTAATGAGACCCTGTAGACCCTGTCCTAAATACATAAAAAAAACTACGATCAATATGTAAAAGTTTGTTACAGTAAGAGACACATCGCCGTGAGGCCCCCCAGGATGCGAGCACCCCTCACTTCAGACACACTTAGCGCATCGCTCTTGCCACGCTCCGAAGTGCTTCTGGAGTCCTCTCTCACAAGGGCCTTTTGTTCCACTGTCCTGGCTGCCTCCGTGTCCTGAACTGATTGAAAATGCTGGCCTTCTGTGGTCACTTTGACTTTGAAGAAGAGCTGGAAGTCACAGCGTGGCAGAGCTGTGAGTAAGTGGATGAGGACCCTCGGGGCTCAGGAGCCTGCCTCTCGCCGGATGCCACGCAGCAGCAGCATTCCCTGAATTTTTGATCACACCTGTTGAAGGTCCTCATGAGACAGGACTCCAGAGCTGCTTCATCAGGTCGCAGGAATGGCGGGTAGGTGTTCAGATGAGAGCGAGCGTTTTGAAGGAGATTCACAGCAGTGCATCTTCTACTGTGATGAGTTCTGTAATTTAAACACTCGCCCTGTGTGTTGATCACTGTGTATGTGCATGCGCACGTGTGCATGTACGTGCACTAGGTATCACTAGAACCCGGGCGTGGTCCTCTCCACC
>NW_004524702.1:3672616-3732483 GCF_000260255.1 Octodon degus
GGGCGTGGTCCTCTCCACCGTCCCAGTGGCAGAAGATGGAGTGTGCAGCTTTTGCAGCCTCCTGCCCACTGACTCCCTCCACTTGCCTAAGTGTGTGGCTTTATTCCTGGTCTGTCACGCGGGAGGCTGCTCAAGCCCTGGCAGGCCTCTCCTTGATAAATGCTGCTTGCAGACGGCTCAGCGCCTCGCTTTGGGCGCCGCTGTCAGTGTTTGCGTCCGAGGAGCTGGGGAATTGATCTTTCCTCCTCCTCTGGCTCCGTCGATGTCTGACAAATAGCCATGATGTGACTCAGGAAACCTGGAGAGCAGCGTCGTGAAGATATCTTAGAGGAGCCTGTATTGTCGCCCGGGGATTTTCAGGGATGCGCGGATTGCATTAGCGCTCTTTCCCTTCTGGAAAACTGGAGCATAGCAGAGCGCTTGTGTTGCGCTGGCGGCTGGAGTACTGGCATCTGCCCAACCAGGCCGATAAGAAATTGCAGCCTGAGCCCGTTACTCTCATCTGTAGTTTAACGGGGTTCTTTGTTCCCAGATGCCTAGTTAGACAAGCTGTCTGTATTGTGAGACAGCCTTGATGAAATTCTTGTCAGCTGGCAAAGAACAATTACCAAGAAATTGAGCAAATTGTTGCTCTTATCTGACGATGGGTAATTTGTGGGGGCGCGCGTGTCGTGTGTAGTGGAATAACTTTCAGGTGGCCACAGAAATGATGAACTCGAAATGTGCCGGTCAAGAAAGTATCAGAAAGGGGCTCAGTGGTCTGGCTGCCTCTAGGAAGCAGGTGGAGGGCGTCTCCTTCTCCTTGTCTTTAGAGACAAGTTCTCGCTGTATTCCAGGCTGGCCTCCAGTTCACTAGGTAGCCTCAGCACCTCTCCAGCTCAAGGTCTTCCTGCCTCAGCCTCACAGAGGGTAGCGGGTAACAGGCGTGGAATCCGCTACAGGTATGTGCCAACATGCCCAACAGGAGCGATCTTTGGAACCACACAGACTGCAGTTCCCCTGCCAGTATCACTCATTCTCTAACTAGTTTCAAAAACATGTAGAATGTGAACTTTTAGAATTACTTAGATTCTAGCTCATAACCCTTGATTTGAAAGCAAGACCTTTAAGAATAAAGCATGTGCTTTATAAAAGTGAGGTGTCTAACCCTTGTCATTTTTGGTTTTCTTTAAATATTCATTTTCAGGCTCAGCGTGGTAGCCCACCTGAGACTAGCCTGTAACCCTAACACTCAGGAGGCTGAGACAGGAGGATCGCCACACGTGCAAGGCCAGCCTGTAATACATAGTGAGACCCTGTCTCAAACAAAACAAAAGGAAGAAAGCTCCATTGCAGTGTAACCTTAGTCCTGACTAAAGTGACGCAATTGCATAAAAATGAGTTCTTAGGCAAATGTTAGGTGTTTTGTTTTTTTGGTGGAACCAGGGATTGAACTCAGGCCCTTGTGCTTGCCAGGGAAGTGCTTATTCCACTGAGCCATCTTCCCAGCCCCCAAATGTTAGGTCTGAGATTAACTACCCAATGTTAACTGCTGTCCCCTCATTTCTGCAGGGGACAGGAGAGGTGAAGGTCAGAGGTGAAAACCAGGGCCCGGGCTGCATTGGACAGGAAGGGGCTGGGGGAGCCAAGGCAGGGCACCCTGGGGAGGGCAACTAGGAAGGGGCAAGAGGTCGCGTGAGGGTTACTGTTACTGTCGTTTCCTGCTGAAGAAAGGGACAGGTTCAGCAAGACACTCAGGGTCTCCACTCAGAGTGGCCCAGCTGGCCTCGGCTTTCTCTGTCTTGGAGGAAAGGTCCTCTTTGTGTCCCCACCCCAAAGGGTCAGGGTCCAGGGTCAGGGTACAGCTGGACACAGCCAATGTCCTGGAGACAGTGGAGTTGTGAGTGGGTGGGGAATCTGTCTGTCCCCTTCCCGCAGGATGGAGCCATACATGCTCTGCCAGTGTCTCCTGTCCTTGGTGACTTCAGCAGGGACAGATAGAGAAAGTGGAGCTGCCACACACCAGGGCACTGGGAAGCTGATCTCCGCTGCGAACTCCAGAAGTCTCAGGTGTGGAAGGGGCTGACAGAATGAGAGGGTTCCTCGCCTGAAAGCCTGTGGGGTTTGGAGGTTGTGCTCTCGGCTGTCTCCGAGCCCCTCAGGGGGAGTGTTTGGCAGACAGCCTTTGGAATAGGCCAGACGGTGGCTCTCCTACATCCAGAAAGCTTGTTATATTTAAGCAGATTAGTAAGAATGGTCTCAAGGCTTCACCTTGCTTTTTTGCTGCACCAACCACGATTATCTGAGTTCATGGACTTTTTGCTTTGCAGACTTCTTGCCCGCTGCTAGGTTCTTGCAGAGGCTGGTGGTGTGGGGAAAGCAGGCTGACCCTCAGTCCTACAATGGTCCGGTGTCACCATTCTGGGTGGGAAGATGAGCCCACGCTCCTGCGGTCTGCAGCCCCAGTCGGCCCTGTGCTTCATCCACTGCCATTTGAGAGGGGAACAAAACCAGGGGGCTTACAGGATATGACCACACAGTCTCTGTCTGCTCTGAATGGGCCAGGGCGCTTGGCCTCCCAGAGCTGGGCCCCATCCCAACCTGAGTCCTGAGCAGGGGGTGATTCTGCCGCACTTGTCGCCTTGGCACACTCAGGATTTGGTCCCCTTGGAGCCCCTTTGACTGATGTATTGGTGTAATGGTGGATACATGGGTCAACTTGAGAAGTTTAGAAATTTAATGAAGCCATCCTCAGCCTGTGCAGGAGGCAGGCATGGAGATTATGTGAGCCTACACCTGCCCTGTGGGCTGTGGAGCCTGCTTACAATGTAAGGGAGGAAAGAGGCTTGCCCCCCTCGTGCTCTTGCTGCTTTGCTGTCTTCTGCCGCCTTGAACACTTGCCCTGTGCCATGTGCCGCCCTGCCTTGGAGCCAGCAGAGTATGGACTGAAACCTCCACACACACTGGGAGCTACGTAGACCTTCCTTAACTGTGCATGTCAGGTCTTTATCTCAGCGATGAGAAGAAAGTAACTATGACCATCGGTTATCTCTTGTGGAAAAGCAAAGTTAAGTAGCTTAACACCCCTAGCCTGCATTACCTTGTAGTCTCTGAGCATAGTAGTCCACCATGGCTCCTGGGTTCCTGCGGGGCCCTTCCTGAGGCTGCCTGAAGGCCGGAGTCTGTGGAAAGCCTTGACCTGCCTGGAATCTGCTTCTGAGCTTGCTTGTGTGGTCTGTAGCTGCTGGATGAGGGGTTGGTTCCTTGCCTGTCAGTGGCTGGCTTGGTCCTCTCCACAGAGCAGTGACAGAGACAGAGACAGAGAGGAGAAAGGGAGAGACAGCAGAGAGAGGGGGGAGATAGAGCAACAGAGAGAGAAACAGACGGAGAGATACAGGAGAGATAGGCAGAGAAGAGAGATAGAGAGATAGCAACAGAGAGACACAGAGAGGTGAGACAAACAGGCAGAAAAGAGAGAGACAGCAACAGAGGAGAGAGAGAGAGCGCACAGCAGAGCAACAGAGAGGTAGAAAGCAAGACAGAGACAGAACCCACGGGCTGGAGGGGCTGTTTCAGCTCACAGCCGGGGCGTGCGGTGCTCCCTGCCCACTCTTGCCACCCTGGCTGCCTCAGGTCACTAGGAGTCTACTGAAGGAGCCAGACGCTTCCCACTTCCTCCTCCTGGGAGACCCCAGGGAGAGCCAGGGCAGCCTCCCCCAGCCTTGTCAACAGCAGGTCACTAAACACAGGTAGCTGCCTAATTAAGTTTATGTATGGTTGCTGTGAAGCTGGGCAAAGTGGGATGTAAAGTTTGTTTTCTGTTTGTTTTTTCTCAGTGTTTTCTTATGTTTGTTTTCTAGAGAAGGGACTGAAGTAGGGCCTAAAAGAATCTGTGTCCTTCGGGGTGGAGACCTGTAGGGGGGGTCCCAGTCATAGATCCTTCCCAGGGCCTGTCCTGGGTCCCACACTGTCCCTCCCCCGCTGAGCTGGCCCTCCCCTCTGGAGAGATGCAAGGCAAGCCCCTGCAAACATCTCGTGATCTGTGGTCTTAACCAATGAAGGACAAAGAGGACAGAAATCGCTGTTTTTGAAAGCAAGCAAGGCCATCTTTTCCTCCTGTTTCCTGATCTTTGTCCCGAGGACAGGAGCTCCGGTGGGAGGAGGTGAAGCCCTGTCTCTAGAACCCCCTGGCCGCCCCTGCCCAGGGCCGCCACCGGGTGACAGACTCAGACTCTTGGGGTGCTTCAGGGCTGTGTTTGTTTTGTTAAATTCCAGATAGAGCTAAATGTGGGGAGGTTGCAACACCAGTGTGATGTGTGAGGGCTTTGAGCGAGCTTGAGCTGTTCTGAGTTGGAACAGTCACGGATACCGATGCACCTGGCCCAAGACGCAGAGACCCAGCTGAGCGCTGCCAGGGCAGAAGGGCATGGCTGGGCGACCCTAGGCTGCAGCAGAGCTGCTGGGAACAGCTTGCTGGGTTTGCCTGTCTGGGCTTGTGTTCTGGTCTTTGCCTCCTGAATGCCAGCTCTCTTTAGAGAGGCTGATGTTGGGAAAGTGACTGTGCCCAGCCCCGTGCTGTCCTGTCCTCGCTCAGGACCCCACCCTGTGAGAGGTGTGGCGAGCCAGCCATCCTGCCTCACTGCGCTCATGCGCTCATGCCTGCTCGAGGGGCAAAGCATCTGGGCCCCTCTGTGTGCCCCACCTGTGCCTCACACAGCCGCTCCCCCCACGCACGCCCCTGGGATGGGCTGGAAGGCCCTTTCTAAGGAGGGAATTGTGGCATGGCTCCAAGGTGGGCCTGGCTGAGCAGCATAGCTTTTAAGTGTGCAGGCATTAAGGGGTGGGCGGCCGGGTCCCTAGAGGGTGCCTCCAGCTACCCTGTGCTCTGACGGCACCCCTCCCGCACTGGCTCTCTTTGCCTCTAGCTGTGCAAAATGTGTCCCTGCTGGACCCAGGTGTCACAGGGTATAAGACGGCAGCGCGGAGGCGTCATTCTATTTGGGATGCCAGCCCCATAAATCTGGTGTCATGGCAGCTGGATTGTGCGCTCCCAAGCTCAGAGGATATAAATGTTGACACCTCGATGTAGACCTGTGGAGCATGGCTGAGTTGCAGTTACTTTTAGAGCTGTAAGTTTGAATTACCTGACTTTTTGTATTAAAAACAATGGACTCATTTGAAAGCAGAGAAAATGTACAATGTAGGAAAAATCTGAAACTTAAGCCTCCGTGATTTCTGGGGGTCTTACCAAGAAGTCTTACCATGTTGGTGCTGCCCCATGGCATGCAGGCAGATGTTGGTGCCATGGAGCCCCAACCTGGATCAGGGCTCACCTGGGGGTGCAGGCAGCACTGGTCTGGACATGAGGCCAGACCCAGTGGTGACCTCGAAACAGTTACTTGTCCAACAGCTGTTTCATGAGAGGGATAAACTGATGTTGTGTGAAAAAATAGAAAGTTTGTTCCATAAGTTCATGGGAGATTTTCCAAGCCAGACCACCCTTGGCAGCATATTAATGACTGAACATTTAGATGGTGAGATCAGGCACTGATTCCCCGTGAGCAGTGCTGTGCATGGGAGACAGTGCTTCCGAATGTCACCTGACCTGGCTCTCTGCTCCCCCAGTCTCCAAGGTGCTCCAAGGGTGGTGGTGGCCTTAGCTGCTCTCCTGTTCGTGAGACGCAGCACCCACACCCGCAAGTCAGAAGAGGGGAGGTTTATTTTAGTTTCCAGTTTTTAGAAGGTTCAGTCCCCAGCCTCCCCAAGGTCCCATGAAGGAGAGCAGCTTTTACAAGGGTGGCCAAGAAGCAGAGGGTGAAGGGTGGACTTGGGGAGCGAGAGAATCCCTCCAGGCCATGCCCCCAGGGACCCCCCCCTTCCAAACAGGCTGCACCTCCCAGCGATGCTTTCAGCTTCCACGGTCCTCCATGGATGGTCCACTGATGAGCGTAGCACCCCACAGTCCAGATGCCATCCACACACACACAAGCGTTTGGGGACACATTGGGTCTGAACCAAAGCAGTGGTGCAGTGTGCCCAGGTGCCTTGCAGGCCCTGCATATAGAGGGGGGGCACATGGGATGCAGAAGCATGCCAGGCTACCTTGTTCTGGGTCTCTGCTTTGCCTGTGGGTATTTGATCCATTTTACAGCTTTGGCAGAGCAGGTCCCAGGTAGTTTTCTAAGCTGCTGTTATCACATGCAAACTTTAAAGCCTTAGTCCCCACTTCCCCCACCTTGGCACTAGTAACATTGGGGCTAAATGGCTATGTTCTGAGAGCTGTCTTGTGCATTACAGGTTTTCTTCAACCTCCAGGTCCTTTATCAATTAGGTGCCACAAACACAGACACAGCTGTGGCAGAGACAGACTTCCAGTCCCTGCCATATGTTCCCCAGGGAGCGGAATCTTCTGGGGTGAGAAGCCCGGCTTTACAGAGCGGGAAGAAGAACTGCAAACATCTCTGTGTGCGTCTGGGTTCTGAGCAAAGCAGGTCCCAGGAAAATGTGAAAAGAGGGCCATGATTTCTGGCCAGTCACTAAAAATAGCTTCTAAGCAGCTTAATTTCCTAAAGCTGGTTTTGATAACTTTGATTGCGATAAAGCATTAGAAGATTAGAAATAGCTGGTTTTGTTTGGCTGGGTTGTATTTGAATGACTGGGTCAGGGTAGGTGCCGGCGCCCCTGGGCTCTGTGAGTTTTATGGGAATCACTAGTATCCTCACGCAGCTGGGCATTCCTGGGCCTCCACACTGGGCAGTGAGTCCCGCCCATCCATCCCTAAGAGGCGAGCAGCCTGAGGTCCTGCCTCCTGCTGTCCTGAGAGCTGACCCCAAGGTGTGGTGCTGACCATCCTGGGCTGGCTGTGACAGGCTGACACGGCCAAGGAAGGCTTTTCCCAGCAGTCGTCTGTTCTACATTGTGCAAACTGACTTTCAAAACAGGTGTGGTGATACACACCTGTAATCCGGGCAGTCAGGAGGCTGAGGCAGGAGGATCCCTGTGAGCTCTATAGTGAGACCCTGTCTCAAAAATAAAAGTAAAAAAGCCATGAAGTTAATTGAAGATAATGTTGTTTCATTGCTGTATAACTTTTACTCTCAGTCTGTGGAAGCAGATTTGGGGGCTTAAAAAGTAATGTATATTCCTTATGAGATATATGTAATGTATTCATGAAAAATATATTTATTTTGGTTGAACAAAGGATTGAATCCAAGGCCTTCACACTGACCTATAATCCCAGCCTTTTATTAAAAAAAGTTATATATATATGTATATATAACATTATGAATTTTGAAATAGTCTCTCTAAATGCCCAGGCTGGGGTCAAATTTAGTATTTTCCCATTTTGAGTCTGCCAAAGTGCTGCAATTACGAGCACATGCCACTACAGCTGGCTTATCATACTATTTTATTATAAACAACTCAAATACATGGAAAGATAAGGAGAATAATAATCTCACCCCCTAGGCTTAACACCTGTCTTTTTTTTTTTTTTTTTTTTCTTTTTGAGACAGGGTCTCACTGTGCTGCTCAGGCTGCCCTCGAGCTCACGTTGTAGCCCAGGCTGGGTGCAGCCTCACAGTGATCCTCCTGCTGCAGCCTCCCCAGTGCTGAGATCACAGATGTGCACCACCATGCCCGGCTCTCGTTTTCTATTTTAAGAAAGAGGAGTTGTATGTGCTTTCGACAGTTTGTGTACCTTTTGGTTCCATTGCACATGGAGCCACTGGAAATATCCCCTCCCTTTAGCCATTTCTTTTCTTTGTTTTTTGGTATTTTGTGTTGGTTTGGTTTGACAGTGCCAGGCTCCAAACCCAAAGCCCCCTGAGCACCCGGCAAGCCCCCTCCCCTCAGCCGCAAATAGCCCTCCTTCCATTTCTGTCAGCCAGCTCCTGAAGTCAACGCTCCTGCACTAACTACATGCTGACTGCAAGCGGTCAGGGGCCGAGGCGTCGCACAGGGGTTGATGCCTGCATGGCCTGCATGAGGCCGCGGGCCTGGACCCCTACAATGGCAAGACAAAGGGTTGTTGCTGAGAATTCTGTAGCAACTGCTTCATGAAAACGGAAAGTAAATTTTGGAAGCCTTTGTCTTAGCCTCGGAAATGTTGGGTGATTTCTCACTGTGTTCACGATTTGATACTGTCTTTCACTGGCCTTCCTGAGGAGACAGCAGCTGACTCACATAGCAGAGAGGCCTGTCCCCGGGGCCACCGTCCAGTGTCATGGAAACTCAGGGTTCATTTTGCAGTGAGGTGTGTGTCAAAGCGAACATGGCTCACATTCTCTGAGTGTTTCCAAACGGCCACCCCCTGGCCCTGCATATGTTCAGGGATTGCAGCGCTGGGACCTGTGTCCCTACAGAACAGTCCACCTGTTCGTGCCTGGGCAGGGACAGGGACCGTGCACAGGAGTTGAAGCTGGGTTTCTTGTCATTGGACATGCCCTGGTGGGAGGGAGTGTCTCCAGAGCAGCTGTCCCTAGAATGAAGGGCTGCTCCCCTCACTGTGTGCACTGGGGAGCACACTCTAGGTCGGGGAGTGCCTGAGCTCTGTCTGCTTTCCAGAAGCAGATGGCAGGGCTGGCGCACGCTGCAGAGGGCGCACTGCGATGGGTACGTGACGCTGTCTTCTCTCCGCAGGAAGTCACTACATGTTTGCCGGATTACTACAAGTGGACGCAGTACCTCTTCATTAAGCTCTATGAAGCCGGACTGGCCTATCAAAAGGAAGTAAGTTCACGCTAGAGCGCCTTTAGCACCCGGTGTGCCTCCCCATCTCCTTGGGCTACATTCTAACTAGCTTAAGGAAGAAAGAATGGTAGCTGTGAAAGTGAGCATCCCCACAAGTCTGCGGAATCAGTCGCAGCAGACACAGAGTAACTGCCGCCTGCCTCAGTTTACAGTTTCTGGGGCCTGGGCTTCTGTCGCCCTTGCGTTCCCAGCACGTGGCAGTGTCCCGTGCCTGGAGTGAGGTCAAGCACAGAACAATGCAGGAGATGCTCCAGCTTCTCAGACCTCCGCCCTGCTCCTCGCACAGCGGCAGGAGCAGCTGATAACAGAACCTTTGGGAAGCCTGGCTTCTCACCCACTGCCCAGCGTGGGAACATCTTCCTTGCGGGGCTCTTGGGAAAACTGAGAACACTTTCAGGCTGAGGGTGTAGCTCAGGGCAGGGTGCGTGCTTCAGCCTGTTGTCTCAGTTACTTTTCTCTCATTGCTGGGACAAAATACCTGACATCCAAAATTGAGGAAGGAAAGGTTTATTTAGCTCACAGTCTGGAGGTTTCTGTCCCTACTTGGCTGGCTCCAAGGCAGAGCGGCACGCAGCAGAGAGCAGCCGTTCATGGCGGCTGCAGAGAGCAAGAGCACAGGGAGAAGCAGCGGCAGCAGCGGCTGCAGAGAGCGAGTCTCCCCTGTAAACTGCACTCAGGCTGCGCGCCCCGGCTGGGCGGGGCACTCACACCCCTAAGCCCAGTGGATTGTAAGTTAATCACAGACTTTAGAAGTGCCCCCATGACTGCGTGAGGCCTTGGGGGGACAGCTAGACACAAACTATAACATACGTTTAAGGCCCCCAGGGTCTGATTCCTAGCACTAAGCGAAACAGAAACCAACTGTGGGTACCCCAGGCCTGGGTAAAGTGGTCTCCCAGGAAATGGGTGTGCCGCTTATGGCAGCGGCTCAGTCACAGCAGATGTTTGGGGTGATGCGAGGAGGGAGCATCTCAGTGCCGCCTCAAGCTCTACCATCCAGGATGGCGGCCCCTACACCTGTGCTGGTTTAAATTTGACTTTAACATAATCGAAAAGTCACGGGGCTGGGGAGATAGCTCAGTGGAATAAGCGCTTGCCTGGCAAGTGTGAGGGCCTGAGTTTAATCCCTGCTTCCGCCAAAAAAAAAAAAAAAGAAAAGTGAGGAGCTGAGGAGATAGCTCAGGGGTCTTCCTGCCTGCCTGGCAAGTGCAAGGACCCAGCTTCCATCTCCAGTACCACATGCTACACCAGCCCCACCCTGGACATACTGAGCTGGCCACTGAATTCAGGCATGGTGGCATATGCCTGTATGCGTAGCACTGGGGAGGCTGAAACGGGAAGATCACTAAAAGTCTGAGCTGTGTAGTGAGACCCCATACTAAATATATAAAATTAAAAATTAATTAAAAGAGAAAAAGTCAGGTTTTCAGGTACATCAGTCACATTCCCAGCATTCAGTGGCCAAACTCCCAGCAGTAGTGAGGACTGGGTGTTGGCCAGCAGAGTGTAGAGCATGTTGGTCATGCCCCACTAGGTGGCTGCCTCGATCAGCTTTTGTGTCTGGGACCAAGTGCTGCCCTAGGTGCCTTTCAGCTCATGGTCTCAGAGACTTAGTCCTGGTTGCTGACTCCACAGCAGGAGCATCCCAGTGGGGGGCCTGGCGGAGGACCTTGCTCAGCTCACGGCAGCCCAGAAGCCACGTGGAGGGAGGAGCCTGCGCACAGGCAGCCCCCCGATGTGCTCCCCCCCAGGCCTTGGGCTACTCAGCTCTGAGCCCAGCAGAGTTGACCATTATGAAGACAAATCAGAAAGCTCAACTTGGCATTCAGAATAAAACAAAAATGTCTTAAACCTTGGCAATATGAAAAGAACATCACAAATCAAGAGATGCAGCGGAGAGAAGTACAAGCCAGTACAGGGCGACCCTTCATCTTATAGCAAGGAGTGACCAGTGCAGAATCCAAGGCTGACGTCTATTTTATTAACATCAGAAAGGTTACTGTCTCGGTTATTTATCTCATTGCTGAGACAAAATACCAGACAGCAGAATGAAAGGAGGAAAGGCTTATTCAGGTCACCGTGTGTTGAGGTCGGCTGGCTCTGAGGCGGGGTGGCATGGCAGAGGGGCTTCACGGAGGAGAAATGTATGGCAGAGCAGGGCAGGCAGGAGGCAGCGAGCAGCAAACACCAGCCCTCCTTCTGCCCCTTCTGTCCTCCCCAAGGTACCCGCCCTCAAGGAAGGTCCAGGGTGGGCCTTCCCATTATTCACACCCACAGCTCTCAGCCGAACCAGTCAGTGGACTAGTTTAGTAGTCACACACCTCACTCTAGATCCAGCCATCTCCCCACCTCTGGCTGCATGAGGTTCTGGGGGGACACCTAGACAGAAGCTATAGTAGTAACTGTTAAGACAGCGACCAGGATTCCGTCCCAGGTGTGCTGTGCCAGCCCCTCCCCTGGGGCTCGATGAGCCATTGAGACTGGGCTTGGTGGCACACACCTGTGATCCCAGAGCTTGGGGGTGACAACAGGAGAATCACTACGAGACTGATCTGTATAGTGAGACCCTGTGGACCCTGTACTAAATACATTTAAAAAGTTAAAAAATTTGGGGCCAGGGAGATGGCTCAGTGGAATAAGTGCTTCTCTGGCAAGCGCAAGGGCCTGAGTTCAATCCCTGGTTTCGCAAAAAATAAATAAATTAATTAATTAAAAATTAAAAAATTAAAGACAAGAAAGATGATAAAAGCTACAACCAGGGTGGGAAGTGGCAGGAACGCCGTGTGGCCATGCTGAGTAGCCCCGTTCCATAGAGACAGTCGCAGGTGCAGTGTCAAGATAATACACCAAACCGGAAGTGTGACTGGATTACTTAGGTATGCTAGTGAGCACCAGCACATGTGAAAGTACAGGAGTATTGTAATAACTGGTGTAGACAGTCTTGGATATTTTCTTTGCCTCTCCACCCAACTCCTGAAGCGATAGCTTCTGAAGAGCGGCTTGCAAGTGCTGAATCTGAAGTGCACCGGTGGGCTTGCGCACGGTGCGTTGGTCTCTCACATACTCTGGATTTTTTCCCATGCACAATTTGTAACAGCATGCACTGTTTTTGTTTCATTTTGTGTTTTGCTTCTTCTTTTCTTTTTTTAGTGTTTTGAGACAAGGTGTCCTTGTGCAGTTCAGGCTGTCCTTGCACTCAGTAGGTAGCCCGGACTGGCCTGGAGCTCACGGCAATCCTGCATCCGCCTGCTGAGTGCTGGGGTCACAGCATCTCTACCATGCCTGGCTCCCGTCACACACCTGGTCATTTGGAGAGTGTTAGTTTGCTGAGTCGTCAGGTCTTCCAAACGCTAGTGTGGTTCATTGTACAACAGTGTCAACATCCTCATGGTTTTATTCTTTGAGAAAAGATAGCATCAACCCTTACTCAGTGCTGCCATCAGCCACGCAGGTGGGGGATGGGGTTTGCACAGAGCTTGCCCAGCAGGCTGGGGGATGACTTTCTGCCCACTGATTGTTCCGTTCCAGTGCCAGAGGCATCTGCCTTATTCTCACCTAGTGAAAATATCTTCAGCCATAAATACGAACATGGAGACCTGCGTGGCACTCTGATCTCACCTCTTTGGTTTAAACATATCTTGTCCTGTGGGCCATGACAGAAGCCTGCTGTGTCATGGGAGCCACACAGCCCTGATTTGTGCCTTAGTCTTTGGTGGCCAGAGATGGTGCTGACACCCACCACAGCCAGGCTGCAGTGGGACCTCAGCTCCTGGAAGGGACCAGAAGGTCACCTTTCCCCTAGAGCCCTCAGCTTTGGGACATTGTGACTGTGACAAGTAAATGGTAGCTCTCAGCCCCCTCCACCAACTCAGTCCACGTAGGCTCCTGGTCTGCATGGGACAGGGAGGCGCAGGCCATGCATTAGCCCAGGCTGTGTCAGCTCAGTGCAGCTCCTTAGTCAGGCATGGTGTCCTTAAGACAGAGCCGCCAATGGGCCGGGAAGATAGCTCAGTGGTCTAAGCACCTGCCTGGCAAGTGCCAGGTCCCAAGTTCGATCCGCACTACCATATGCCGTGCTTACTCCAAAACTTGGCTTGGTGGCGCACACCTGTAATCCCAGCCCTGGAGAGGGTGAAACAGGAGCATCAGTATGTCTGAGCTATGTAGTGAGACTCTATATCCAATAAGATGAAGGAAGGAAGGGGGGAAAGAAGGAAGAAAGAGGCCAAGAAAGAAAGAAGGAAAGAGGCCCTGAAACCTGAAACTTGAAGCTGCTTGAGGGGACACTCAGAAAGCAGCTCGGTGGTTAAAATTTAAGAAGAGAGAAGGGAGGAAACCCACAAAGAGTGGTCGGAGGCAGTGGGGTGAGGTGAGTGTTAGCCCTGAGCACACCAGTGGTAGGTGTGAGCTCAGGGTGAGGCTGGGGCAGGACAAGGGGGAGCCCTGGCAGAAGGGGAGGGGTTGTGACCTGAGGCCCACAGTGCTGTGTGGGGAGCCAGGTGGCACTGCCCAAACCAACCCTGGAAGCCCATGGTCCCCACGCCCTCCAGGAGCCCCACAGCAAAGCAGGACAGGGGAAGAGCAGAAATGCAGGGACGTGGCCGTCAGCAGAGCCCTTTGACCCTTGTGTCACTGGAGCAAAAAGCCTGAATGTAGTGTGTGATCCTGGATTTACCAGCACATTCTCCCGCTTGGGGAGCCAGGGATATAGCTCAGCAACCTAAGCATCAGCCTGGCAAGTTTAAGGTCCCGAGTTCAAGTCCTGATACCCCTAATGAGATAAATAAAATCCAGGCCCAGGAGGGAGCCTTCCAGGGGGCTTACTGTTTAGCTCAATTGTTTACAATTGTTTAAAGCGCTGGTTAGGCAACCACAGTCAGTTGCAGGGGACCGCAGTTCAATCCCCAGCTCCATAAGCCATACCACACCCACCCTGAAGGCAGCCTGAAATAGCAAAAAAACCCCTTCTCTCCTACTTGGAATGTTGCCAGGTAACTGTCAGCGTTCAGAGTGTTTCCCTCATCTCCAAATTGATTTAAGGCTGATTTCAAAATAAAGACAGATCTTACCAGCAAGATTATTCAGCCACAAGGAATGTGGAGTCGGCCCCTGGAGGGGATAGACAGCGTAATGCCAGCCAGGGAAACAAATGTGGAAAGTTGTCCAGAAATGATAGCCCATGGGCCAGGGCTGTGTACTTCCAGACCAGATGCCCTTCAGAGTAAACATGGAAAATGTGGGAATCCAGAAATGCAGGTGAGGGGAGGCCTGGGCTCGCAGCCAGACCAGCCCGAAGTCTGAGCTGAACCAGGGCTCTGAGGTTGGGTGATGGGGGCCCAGGGAGGACACCAGTGCGGCCGGCACGGGTCCCGCTGAGCTCGTCTTTCGTCGAGTCCCTGTTTCCTTCGGTGTCACCTTGACACTGGAGCTGCTCGTGGGGGTGGAGCTGCTGTTCTGCTCTCTTTTGTCTCTTGTTCCACATCCTTCCACGTCCATGGCTTATATGGAAACCTCTGCAGAGTGCATCTGCCTCCCTGTGTGTGGTCACCGAGAGCCTGGGAGAGCCAGGCTGCGTGGAAGCGTTGACAAGGAAACGCAGTCCCATTTGTTTTTGCAATCCCTGCACCAGGACCTGCATCCCCCAGGCATACAGGGCTGGAGCCAGCAGCAGGGTCATAGCCCCCCCATGTGTAAGTTCAGTGACCAGTAGGTGGTTTGGATTTTTATCATTTGTGGTTTTCGTTTAATTTAGGACAGAGGCAACAGTGGAGGGTTGCCTCTGTCCTAAATTACCTAACAATATTTGGCCCTTTTACTTTGTTATTTTAAGTGCTACCTTTCCTCCCAGGCCCTACAGGGCAGTGATGGGTAAACAAATCATCTGTTTTGTCAACCTGAAGTTTTTAGCTGTAAGATCCTTTTGTCCTGTGTTTATTCTCTGTAAGTTTGTGACTTCGAGCCTTGGGGGGGCCCCTATTTTAGAGGAAATTGATTATTCAGTGCATGTTTCCCACGCCTACTCCAGAGTTTCCAGGCTTAGATTTTTCAATAGATGGGCCTACTTTCAACTGTAAAGTCGTAGCTCATAAATCACACCCTACCCATGGTGAGACTGTCCCCGTGCCTACATTTTATGCCACTTTGAGGTATGGCCCTGATTCCCACCTCAACCAGAAGTGCAGGGTACACTTGAGCGAATCACTGAAGAAACTGAGGAAGGGGATGTACATGCCGAGGTCAGGGAAACTCAGACAGGCCAGGAGCCCCTGTGCTGGCTGCAGGGGCCTTGGGCTCAGGGGCGACATGGGGCCCTGGCTTGGACAGGGACTGGACAGAACCAGAGCCATTGTAGCGCAGAGCAGTGGTCAGACCCAGCCTGCAGGATGGGCCTGGGGTGGAAAGGGGTGGCTCCCACGGGCCGATGGGCCGCAGTCAGCATCGTGGCTTCCTAGAGCCACTTTAGGCTGGGGGGCAGGGTGTTAGGAATTGAACCCATGGCCTCATGCATGCCAAGTACATGGTCTACCATCCAGATTAGCGCCTTCTCCATGCCAGGTGGTGTCCACATGTTATAAGGGGTGAGTGTAGATGGCAGAGCGATTACTGAAACAAGGGTAGAAGCTACCCAGGACTCTGGTGAGAACCCTCCTCCTGTGGAGCCCAAGTCCTGTGACTGAGTTGGTGGAGAATGAGCAGGAGTCCTTCGGGGGAAGCGCTGTGTTGATGGGCAGGGAGTGGGCTGGTTATCTGGGGTGCTGGGAGTCTTCCCTGGAGCGATGGCCTGTGAGGGTCTTACCTGTGCAGAAATTGATCAGCTTCACACCTAAAGATGCACCCACTGTGTGTTACCCCTGAATTTACATGGGAGTTTTTTTTAAACAACTTAGTTTCCAGAGCCCTGACTTCCTTCCCGACCTGGCCCTTCCTTTTGGGGAGCTTGGGTGGTCACCTTGCTTCTGTCCCTCACAGCCCTCACCACAGGATGGAGACAGGCAGGTGCTGTGAAATTCAGAGGAGCCCAGCCCATGGTAATCACTCAGTCAAGCCAGCCATTGTGTTGCAATCATAGCGTCCTATTGTGTCGGACTCTTGAGTGGTAGTATCGGGTTTTTTTCTTCTTTTTCCCTATTTACTAAATTTCCGATCCTATCTGTTCATCCTTTTGTTCAAAAAGACACTAATGGGCCGGCGAGATAGCTCAGCAGACTGAGTCTGCTTAGGCAAGCACAGGGACCAGTGTTTGATCCTCGGCACCATATGCTGGGCCTGCCCTGCCCCTGCAGCACTGAGCTGGCCACTGAGACCGGGTGTGGTGGCACACACCTCCAATCCCAGCACTGAGGAGGCTGAGACAGGAGGATCACTATGAGTCCAATCTGCATAGTCAGACCCTGTACCAAATACATTAAAAAAAAAAAAAAAAAAAGACACCAACATTGTGCAGGACACCTGCCTGGCACCTTCTCCCTCTCTTCTATGATGCAGTCAGAGCCCACGCTCTGCACACCTGGCTCCTGTCCCCTGGCCACACCTTACCCAGGCTGGTGGCCTCAAGCCCAGGAACCCTCCAAGGACTTTCCACAGGCTGCATCATGTGTCCCCTGTGTCCCATAGGCCCTGGTCAACTGGGACCCCGTGGACAAGACGGTGCTCGCCAATGAGCAGGTGGACGAGCATGGCTGTTCCTGGCGCTCAGGCGCGAAGGTGGAACAGAGGTTCCTCCGGCAGTGGTTTATCAAGACAACTGCATATGCAAAGGTACGTGTGCACCCCTGGGTGCCCTCCAGGGATGTTGCCCTCCAAGATCCCCAGGTGCCTGGATCCCCTCTGGGGTGACTGGGAAGGGCTCTTGAAGTTGTGGGTGGGAAGATGGGAAGCAGGAGCCTCGCCTCCCTTAGTTGCAGGGCATTGGGCACGGGTCACCCAAGGTCATTGTGTCTGGCATGTGCTGACCCTCTCACCAGAGGCCAGAAATCACCTTCATTGTATCAAGAGTTCTGCACTAAATCCCAGTAAGCCAAGAAAAGCAGGCAGCACCTTCACCAGCATGGTTCTATGCGCTCTCCAGTGGAGAGACGGAAGTTCCGGGGCACAAGGAGCCAGGAGATGCCCTGCCCATGAGGAGGCCGAGGGGCACAGGCAGCAGCAGGCCCCTTATTCAGGGCTTAGGGCTCTGAGGTCAGGGCTCTGCTCACTAAGTGGCTGAGGTTCCATCACCCTGGGGATGCTCAGTGCAGTGTGCCTCTTGGGCCCACCAGTTTCCAGGTTAGCCACTGAGTAGCCCTGAGATAAGGATGGTCCAAAAGAGACTTCCAGTCCAGTGCAACCCAGGACCACAGTTCTTATGCACAAAGAGCATGGTGTTCTAAGTAATTTCTGATCCCTACAGGCTTTGTCCAGTTGGACTATAGTTTGCCAGCTCTTGTCCTGGACTCTGTGCCCTCCAAGTCCCCAGAACTTGTCCTTCGGAGGTCTTCCCTATGTAGGTAGCAGGGCCAGGGAAGCCTCCTGTGGACTGTGGACTCCATGCCAGCAGCTTAAGCACAGTGACACAGGTAGCTGCAGGAGTAGGCAGAGGCCCTGTGTTAATGTCACCAGGATACCCCAGTCTACAGTGGCCACATTGGAAAAGCCACCCATCAGCCCCTTTGTTCCCACCTCTGCCTGGGGCTGGCACTGTAATAACCCTAGCAGGGCATTGTTCTCCTAATCTTAAACAGTGGATTCCAGCTGCTTGGCAGAAATGGTTGGTTTCCATGGCAACCCACCTGCTGCCTGCTGCTACCCCATGCAGACTTACTGAGAAAGCTGCTTTGGGAGTCTGGCAGAAAGCAGAAGAGGGAAGCCAGGCTGGGGGAGTACCAGCTGCAGCGGGCACAGTGGGGGCACAGCGGGGGCACTGTGTGCTGGAATGGGGATGATGTTGCCAACAGGGAACAAAATCAGAGGGGCTCACCTGAAGAAACAGGAAGACTGAGCCTGAGAGGTTCAGAGAAACTTCAGAAACAAAATTCAGATCTCCAAGGGACAAAACATAACCGAGCCCCTACAGTGTTTCCTCTACATTGTCCAACACAATAGAAATCACCAGGCTTGCCAAGAAGCAGAAACTGGCTCCTTAGCAGGCAGCAGATGAACAAAGGGCGGTGCACTCAGGGGCAGTGGAGATGAGCCAGAGGAAGGGACGGGCAGAGGGAGCCGCAGGCCGCCAGTGCCCACGGCTTGATGGGTACGACGGCCCCGATGAGTGCGCGTGGCAATCTCTGAGAGTGGGAACTCTTCCGAAAGGTGACCCAGTGGAGCCTGCCGTGCTGGCTCGGGCCTAAAATCCTAGCACTCCGGAGGCTGAGAGTTCATGGCCAGCCTGGGCTGCATCGTGAGACCTTGTCTCGGGAAAAATGTGAATCAACAGCTGGAAATGTAGATTAGAGAAGCACAGTATCTGAAATGAAAATTCAGTATTTGGCTGGAGAGGGCTTAGTAGGAGCTGAGTAGACAGTGAAGCAAGAAGGAGCCCCACCGCCACGTACAGGAAGCAACGCAGCACCATTCTGGGACTCAGTGGCCTTGTGCAGCACAGGAACTGTCTCCAGAGACTCTGGCCTGGAGAATGACTCGGATTTAGAAGCCGAAGAAATTTGAAGCAGCCTTCAGGTCAGGGTCTTCCTTCTTCAAATCCCTTTCCTGACCTAAAAACAAACAGCAAGCAAACAGAAGCTTTAGTGCTTACCTTTACTGCTGCTTGAAACGGGAACACCAACATGCTGTCCAAAAGCAAATTAAAGCAAAGGCCCCGGCCAGGGTGCAGACCTGCAGTAGAGCCCTTGCCCAGAGGGGCCAAGCCCACGTTCTTAGAGCATCCTACACCTTGGTTTCCAGGGGTGGAGCTGAGTGAGTCCCATCCAGGAAATCCTGCCCCACCAGCACGGTGTGCAGTGGGGGGTGTCCACACAACCAGGGCTAGGACAGAGCCAGGCTCCAGCGGGGTCCCTTGGGCCTCCTCCACGTCCTTTCATACCGAGACAGTGTGCCAGTGGCAAGCTCGGGGTGAGTGGGCACAGGAGAAGGCACCAACACAGAAATGGGAAGGCCCGAGCGGAGGCTTCCAGTTTGTTCTGCTGAGACCTGCTCGGCATCATTCCCTACCCGCGCCTGGTCCTTGCCCCAGGCCTTCTGTGCCCCAGTGCTCCGAGAGGGCACAGCGAGATGCACCCCAGACAGCTGCTGCCTGGGGGGAAGCAAGCAGTTGTTAGCAAAGTTCAGTGTAGTTTGTTTCAAAATGAGCGTTCTTCCTGAAAGGGACAGCTTTCCGCAGTGCCTTCCGCTTCTCCTGAGGCTGTGCTTCCTGGTCCAGGATGGCTAACTTCAAGCGGCCGAACTACTCGGAATAACAGAGCTAGTCCTTGCTGGAGCTGTAATAAATGAAACGGCCTAGGTGAGCTGGGCTCCAGCAGCTTTCAGAGAGTAATTTAGCAGCATGCTGCTAGCTGGAAAGCATGCACAGGCGTGCACACGCCCTCAGCTTCCGCCCTAACATAAGGCTGATTCTCAGTGTAATGCCCCAGTTTGGAGAGAAAAATGCTGTCCCTCAGACACCATCGATTGTAAATGTCCCCATTTCAGAGTGTGTTGGAAAAACGTGCACCTTAGAATCAACAGAAGATAGGACAGGAGAGGGAGGAAGGAGAGGGCTGTCGTGGACATCTCCATGGATGCTAAGCTCAGCTGTGGGCAGCTGGTCATTTTCTTCATCCCTCTGTCCTTTCCAGATTTTTCAGAAAATGACTCTTTCCATTGTAGTACACATAGAACCAACAGCATGATGTCAGACCCCCGTCTGCCTGGGCGCGAGCTCTCCAGGCGAGCGCAACACCACAGGGCCTTCCTTGCTCCCCTCTGGGGTAGAGGCACAGCCACTGTTTGTCCGATCTGCCTATGAGCGGAGTCCAGGCCTCTGGGGTCTCTTGGGCTGGAGTGCAGTCCAGTGGTAGACCACTTGCCTGGCATGAAAGAGGCTCTGGGTTCTGTCCTCAGCACTGCAAAAAGGGAAAGAAGAGAGAAATCTCAGGTGGCTTGGTGACTGCCTTTTCAGTGTGATGGTGACATTTCTGTACTTGTGGTCACCATCTCGTGAAAGTTAGTGGAACTAGAATGGTTCTGTTGCCAGATGGGAGAGGGGACAGGTTTCTTTCCCTGTTCTTGGTGTCCAGAATGAAGAACTGGTTAAGACACAGAAGAGGCAGGGGGTGTAGTTTTATTGAAGGTGAAAAATATGTACTCTCCATAGGGAGAGCTGGCCAGTGAAAAGGCTCATGGAAGCCCAGGGATAAAGGGGATCTTTGATACCCAGAACATCTGACTGGGCCTCCACGTCTTGTAAATAGAACATTAAGACAAGACAGTGGTCCTATCATAAACTTGCTTGACCTCTCACTAGATATAAATGATGGATCCAAAATTGTGTCTTTGGGGGGCCGGCAAGATAGCTCAGTGGACTAAAGTACCCGCTTAGGCAGGTGCAGGCAAGCACAGGGACTGCGGTTCAATCCCTGCCACCACATGCCATGCTAGCCCCTCCCCCAAGGCAGGCTGAGCCAGCCAGAGTCTGGGCATAATGGTGCATGCCTATAATCCCAGTGCGAGGGAGACTGAAAACAGGAGGATCACTAGTTCAAGCTGCCTAGTGAGACCCTGCCACAACCAAATACATTTAAAAAATAAAGAAAAAAAGAATAAAAATACAAATTGTGTCTTTGTATTTGTTGTGCATGCCCAGATGTAAGTGAAGGATTGGGAATGGCACCTGCTGATTGGTCCCCATGCAGTGCTCAGGAGCTGGGAGTCTGGAGTCCTTTTGGGTCCAGCATTCTTGCCTTGGCCTCTGTCTAGAGGAAGCATCTCACTCCACCATTAGCGTGGGTTTTTGTGACTTCCGCCACATCCCGCCTGGCTGATTGTAGGGTTTGCCTGAGCCGAGCCCTGATCTCTCAGTTCTGCTGTTTTGGCCCCTACCAGGGTCAAAAGGGAACAACAGACTCAAAGCATGCCCCAAGCTAATTCCAGATTGGCTGCCATGAGCTTCCAGGCTCCTGTGCGCCCTCCCCGTGGCCCCCACAGCATCAGTTTCCAGGGAGTCCCTATGTGTGTGTTCCTCTTAACAAGGGTTTGCTTTGCTTGTGTTTTTGTTTGCATGCTGGGGACTGAACCCAGGCAAGTGCTGGAAGCTGTTCTCAGCACAGCCCGGCCCTCTTCCTCTCTGCTCTCAGATACTCCCTGCGTGTGTGAGCAGATGGGGGGCCTCTCCTCCTCCTGCGCCTGCATCCGTGGATCCGCGCCCTGACAACCCCTGCACGCACCTTCCGCAGGCTCCTTGCTCAGAACTGCTTCATCCCCTGCTGGGCTGGCACTACCTTAGCTGGACTCGGACTGCAAGTAGCTCAGTTGCGTTTATAAGGAAGTGTCTTGCCCTGCAGTGCTCTAATCAGTGGCTGCTGCCAGCCAGCACACGTACCATGTGTTAGGGGTAGAGTAGGGCTGTCGGGGTGGTTTTTAAAAATATGTATTTGTATGTCTTCTCTAAATTCAGGCAAGGCAGATATCAGGCCAAGTGGGATTTTTATAACAAAGCATTTTCATGTAAAATTTTATGCCAAAGGCAAAGCAGAAGAAGGAACTAAGGTGTAAGTGTCCTTTTCCCTGGATGCCAGGCTGTCCGTCTGCAAGCTGAGTCGCCCCAGCAGCTGAGTGTTAGAAAGCAGTTGTATTTTTAAATTGAAACCTCAGTGTTTAGGCTTAATTGTAGCGCTGGCACTGGGATGAGTAAATGGTTTGTGCTGTACGTTGGGCTCTCGGCTTTCTAAAGGCGCGCTGTCCCTGCCCTAGACTGTTCTGGAAGGGAGTTCTAGAGCGTCGAACAGCACGCTGGCGTCAGCATCGATTTGTCTGTCTTAGACCTCAAGCTTTCGTTGTCTTCAGAGTGCAGTGCATGGGAATGATTCCAAAAGAAATCTTCCAATAAAGACATCTTGGCACCAAAAATACATTTTAGAAAAGTATACAAGTTATCATCCAAAGATAATTGCCAATCAAATCACATTGATCAGAAGTATGCCAAGTGTTTGACTTTTTAAAGCACCCATTTTAATTAGAAGTTATTAAATCTTGTCTCCCGTTCTCTCAAGTGTAAGCTCAGTCCTCAAGGCCCTTGCTCTGCAGCTCCCCTCTTAGTAGCCACTAAATCTACTTGTTTTAGAAATCTGTATTTCTCACCAAAAAAAAAAAAAAAAGGAGTTCACCTTTGGGCCAGGGAGATGGTTCAGTGGAATAAGTGCTTCCCTGCCAAGTACAAGGGCCCTACTTCTAATCCCCAGTTCCACCAAAAAAAAAAAAAAAAAAGGAGAAATCTGTATTTCTCTGCTCACCTAACTTTTTCTTTTAACCCCAGTCTCCTAAAACACATCATGTCTTTTACGCTGCTTATTCAAGAACTCCTTCTGTGGTCCTGTTGTGATTATTCTTAAAGCTTGAGCTCACACACGCATCTCCTGAGTACTGTGGGTTTATTCCTAGCATTAGTGTCCCCTTTTGATGAGAGCCAGGCTAGCTGTGTTGCCTTTAATCCTCTTTTATCCACAACTTTTTAGTCTTTCTCTTTCTTGTTCCTCATTATATTTTATGCTTCTGGGGCTTTTCTTTCCAATTGGATGCTGCTCAGCCTGTCTCTACGTGGCCCCTGTTCTTAAATACCTGCTTGTATTCTGACCTATTCATGAGTAGTTCCCGGTCGACCTCTTAGAACATCTCTGTTTAAGTAGGGTCCCCACGGAGCAGTGGCCGCGGTCTCTAGCCCTGGCCTAGACAAAGGGCTGTTGGGCCCTTGCTTGCTGCGCTTTGTGTGTGAGTCTGGGTGCTTCCTGAGAGCCACAGGGGAAGTGTCGCTCCAGATGAGATCTCGTAGAGTGATTGCTTGTAAAAACCCAGTTGTGTTAATTTCTGGGTTTTGCATCTGGAAGAAGGCTGGCTTCTGCCTAATTTATGCAGAAATATCTGAAAACAGCACCAAAGTCCCAGAACAGTCAGGAGACGTGGTAGCTTGGCATCTGGGATCTTCTGCTCACTGGTTGGGTAAATTAGGGCAGCCTCCGGTCTTCACTGATCACTGGCGAGACACTGACTGCCTCCCTGGATTCTGAATGGTGTGAGTCCTTGCGGCTCGTCTGGGGACCGGGCAGAAGGGAGCTCCGTCCCTCAGCTCTGGCGCTTTCATAGCACTTAAAAACAAGTCGAAGACACCTGCTTGCCTGGGTTTTTGGATTCTATGAGCTGCAGGACTTGGATAAATTGAGGTGAGGGACAGCTCTAGCTTGCCAAGAGTGAGATGGGAACAGCTGCTGCACCCCCAAAAGAAGGGGGAGATAATCTCAAACCTCAGCCAAACAAGAGCAGCCCCTTAGGTCATAGCCTCCCATTTCAGTTAAGAAAGAGTTACTTTCTTAACTCGCAAGTAAAGAAGTGGCCTTAATTCAAAGGGGGGTTCCAAAGTTCTGCTCCTCAAATGCTAGCCCTGGGCCAGGAGACAATTCCAGCCTAAGGCAGATCCCAAGGGGGATCATTATGAGTTTGAGGCCAGCCTGGACTACAGAGCAGACCCTATCTTAAAAAAAAAAAAAAAAAAAAAAAGCCCTAAATAATACATTAATTATGCAGAGGAGGCTAAAGAAAGCTCCTCTGTTGGTTCAAGACAATGGTTTCATCTGGTCAACTTTTCAAATTTCTTTTGGTTGTTAAAGATATTCATAGATTTGCTTAGGTTTTAAGCAGTCATTTTTTTAGAATTAGCATATGAAAAGTCACATTTCATCCTGTTTGAATCCTTTGTCCTCTTCTGAGACCTGAATATTTTAAGCAAAGCATCTCTACCCGGTTTTCTGGCCTCACCCATTCAATTATGAAGACAGAGTGGGAGGGCAGGTGTGCAGGGGCTGCCAGAGCGCTGTGGGGCTCGCATCTGGATTGGGGCTCCTGGATTGGGGCTCGCTCGCTCCCCAGCATGCAGAGAGGGCGGGTGAGTGGGTGAGAGCCAGCCCTCAGCTGGGAGCTTTTGTTTCCATCCCTGACTGTGGGCAAGAATGCGCAGACGCATCCCACGAAGGTGTGAATGAGGCGGCTTGGCTTTGTTAGTTTCCTTTCCTCCTTGGAGCCTTGGCTCCCTCTCCTGAACCTTTGCCACCTCCTCTGAGGCTGGCGCATGATAGGGGAGAGGACATCCCCGCCCCTGTAGCGCCCCGGCTCTTCCTGCCTAACAACCCCAAAGCACGTGCTTCCTCCCAAAGAGCTTTGTGCTCTCCCTGTCCATCTTCTCGTTCTCAGGCCATGCAGGACGCACTGGCCGAGCTTCCAGAGTGGTACGGGATCAAGGGCATGCAGGCCCACTGGATTGGGGACTGCGTGGGCTGCCACCTGGACTTCTTGCTGAAGGTGAGTGGCAGTGGTGTGGTCTCCAGGGCCCCACAGGCTCCTTCCCCATCCTGAGACCATGCGGGCCCCAGTCGCAAGCTACATAGCTCATGTTACATTGTCTGTACACTTCTTAACTCACAAGTAAAGAAGTGGCCTTAATTCAAAGAGCCTTTTATTTACCCCTTTAGGTCTATTAGCGCTTCAAGATAGTAGCCATAAACATGGTTTCCCACAGAAACACCTACTTCCTGGTTTGGCTCAGTCTCTGAAGCACACCTATTCGCTGCCACACTACCCACATTTCAAGTGCATTGCGGCCGTGGGTGTTGCTGGCCCTGCACTGGCCACAGCAGATAGATTGTCTTTGGGGACCTAAGGATGCCCTGGAGTCCCCTTGAGCGGGTGGTCCTCAGCTGTCACTCTCCTCAGGTGGGTCTGAGTCTGGTTGAAAAGCTAGGGAGCAGAGGCCAACGTGCCTCAATTCTGACATGCCCAACCCTGCTACGAGGGCTGTGAGCACATCTGATGCTGATACAGGGAGAAAAACTGATCTTGGGTAGGTGACCTCCGAGTGATAGTGGGAACCTCCAAGTGACGTAGGGAAAAGTGATCTCCCAGCCTGACCTGCGCGAGTTCATGTTCTCTAAAACCGAAGAATGAATTTTAGGAACAAATGGAGGTTATGAGCAGAATGTATTTATTGAGGGGAAAAAAGCTCCTGTCTGAGAGAAGGACAGGAGCCCCCCCCCACGGTTGTTCCCCTCACCCACCCCCAAAGCTGTGAACTCGCTAAGTTGGGCATGAGGTGGGACAAAACTTTGGTCAACCAATGAGATTACAAGCGCCATTTCTCAGGTAAAATTGATTAAATCCAGTATCAAATGGGGAAGTGAGTCATGTAGTAAGTGGGCATGGATATGGGACAGGGTCTGTTCCTGTTGGGGGTTGGACTTGTGACTCATTTGGGCTTTTTCAAGGTGATTAATACCTATTTAGGATATCAATCCGTCATGCCCATCCCTAGGGAAGTATGTGGCTGTGTTTCCTCTTTTGTCTTGGTCTTGAGGTGTGGCCCATATGGGAGTGTCTGTCTCTTCCCAGTTGTAAAGTCACCTTGTCTTCCATCTTGTCTCCTTGAGGGCCTGACCCTGTCTGACTGCCTATAATATTTCTATCTAATTTGGCTGCCTGAAACAGTGACACAGGGACAGGAGGGAGGCCACCACTGGAGGCCACCTGCTCAGGTGAGGGCGCAGGACTCTCCTCAGCCTCTCCTGAGAGTCCCTCTGTTGCTGCTTTCTGTTTCTTTTTTTCTTGGCTGAGACAGGGTCTCACCGTGTATCCCAGGCTGGCCCTGAACTCCTTCTGATCCTGCCTCAGCCTCCAAGTACAGGGATTACAGGCGTGTGCCACTGCTCCCCCAGGTCTTCTCTGTGTCACCTGCACACTGCCGATCCCTGCCCTGTGCACTGTGGCAGCTCTCAGGACGCTGTCACATGCCAGCCGTGCATGGCCACCCTTCCTTGCTCTAGAGACAGCCATGACCCCAGGACTGATTTTTCACTGCAAATTGAATTGCCTTCATTTTTTCAAACCTCTAAATCCTAGAGGGAAATACAGCTCCATTTTCCAGATAGAAGCATGGCAACGCTGATGTTTTTTGTTGTTGTTGTTTGTTTGTTTTGTGGTACCGGGAATTTAACTTAGGACCCTTGTACTGAGCTATATCCCCAGCCCATGATGGTTATTTTTGATTTGTAGCAGGAAAGTGTCCATCTGAGCAAGGGCTCACCTCCTTAACTTCTTTCTCTTCTCTGCCGCCAGACCCTGCCTGTGTCCTTGCACCAGACAGACAGATAAATGGATGGATGAGCTGTCCTTGGTTGCGCAGAGGGGAGGGGTGGGGAGTCCTCACCCAAGGACCCTTACAGCTCCTGGGCTCTGAGCAATAGAATAACCCTCGTGTCCTCCCGCCAGGTGGATGGGCGTGACACCAGAGAAAAGCTGACCGCCTACACAGCTACCCCAGAGGCCATCTATGGTGCTTCCCACGTGGCCATCGCCCCTTGCCACAGCCTCCTGCATGGGCACAGCTCTCTTCGGGAAACCTTGTGTAGGGCCCAGGCACCCAGCAAAGGTGAGTTGGCCACTACACTGGTGGCCCCTGGCCCGCCTGACAGTTATCCCTTCCCAGAGTGCATGGCCCCTCTGGTGGTCATCCTGTGTGGTGAGTTCTTCACTTTCACCTTAGTTCTTACTTTTAAAGCAGGATGATAAGCCAGGCATGATATGTTGCACACCTGCAGTCCCAGCACTCAGGGGGCTGGGGCAGGAGGAGTTTGAGGCCAGCTGGGCTACGTAGTGAGTTCAGGGCCACCCTACGCTATGTAGTAAGACCTTGTCTCAAACACGTTAAGTACGTTAGGTAGGAGGATGGAAGAGCTGTGGAAATGAAGGCGCTTGCCCCTGGTTTCACCTTGCCAGCAACTACTGAGTGAAAACTCAGTGCTTTGCCTTTCAGTATAACCTCAGTTTAAAGTTCTTTGCTGATTGGAATGGACTCTCCTCAGGAATTTTTCATCCTACCACTGAGCAAAACTGTACCAGAAGGGACAAGATGGAAGCCAGTGAGAATGAGACAAAGTTTTGCAAGCCTGCCTTTGATGATTTGACGGTCACCCACTCAGGCACACAGGGTCCTGCCAGGACGGGGTCTCCAGACCCGTGCCACGCATGCCATCAGCCACCAGGTCATGGAGGCTTAGGGGGGATCAGGATTGTGGGGTTCCAGCCCACAACGCCCCCTCTGAGTGGCCATAGGGAAAGGAGTCATTGTTGGAATGCTTCAGGCTGCCACCACCTCAGAACTAGCTGGCAAGAGGACTGGGACCCCAGTAATGGCAGGGCCAGGGCAGCAGGGAGAGGCTATCCCTGAGTGCCGCTGTCAGCAGAGGTGGTGCCCGAACGCTTGGTCCAAGACACCCATGCAAGGAGTTTGGAGCCACTGAGGCCCGCAGGGCATGGGAGCATCTTTGGTTGAGGAAGAGAGGAGGGGAACAGCTTCCTACACAAACTCCAGAGGCTCCTACCTGAGGCAGGGGTGTGGGGTGGGCCCAGGAGGGGAATGGAAGTCCAGGTCGATTAGGAGTAGGTCTCTGCAGTAATTGAAGTATTTCTACGAAAACTTCACACTTACTCCTTTGCCCAGACTGCACATTTCAACCCAGAGGACACTGTTGGGGTCACTGGGACCACGATCTAAAGCAGGGTGTGACTCAGAGCTGCTGCTAATGGTGACAGGAGGAGCAGAATGGAGTGTGTCCCGACAGCTGGTCAGAGAGAGACAGTGTCATGGAAACTTCCCCTGCTTAAGATTCTCATTGTTTCCCCGAGAGCCTCCTGGGCTGGGCCACTCGCATCCCAGGAGCGCTGCTGAGTCAGATCTGAGACGGCCACGGATGCGAGGTCACTGCAGGGCACTGTCCTCACCTGGCCTGCACTTCAGACAGCAGCACCCTCCGGAGTGAGAATCACAGCCTGTGGCTGCGAGCCCGCTGTAACAGTCTCTTCAATTTACTTTCTCTTCTTACCCAAAAGAAAAATTGGGTTCTCTTCAGCTATGTTGTTGAAAGAAAAACTCATCATTTTTATGCTCACAAGTGATATGCGGTTCCTTGACGGCTATGATGGCCGAGTAATGTCCGCAGCTGAAAAACGCAGAAAGGTAAATTTCTAACCTTTACATTCTTCTTCTTATGGTTCATTTGGGGACACAGATTAAAATGAGGTAATTTTAGTAGGAGACTAATGAACAGATAAATTATAAAAGACAAAGCTCCTGAGATGAAAGAGACTCTGCATTCAAAACATTTGCACATGTGATAAGTGCAGAAGTTAGTGTAGTACATGCAAACAGCGGTGTGTATGTGACCGATTGGGTGCCGGCACTGTGGCCGTAGGGTCATTCATTTTGGGAAGCATGTCGGCAAGAGTAGTGTCCATTTGGAACAGCTCCTCCGGCCCCTGCGCAGTGATCTCTGCACCCTGGAGCGGCACAGCGGGCGCTACATTTTCCCAGAGTGGAAATACTATTTAGGCAGGTGTCGGGTGATCACTTGCGTTTGCACATCAAGACCTTGAATTTTGTCACGTGACACTGTGGTCCCCTGAGCCCAGTGGGTGCACTGACTATAATGTAACTTCCCCAAATGAAAGGGCCCTAGCAGTGTGAGAGCAGGTGAAATGAGATGACCCACAGACCCTGGATCCGTGCCCCCTCTGGCCCTTCGGTGACAGGTAACCCAGAGCGTAGTGTCCTGCTGCGGGTTTCCATCAGGTGTTGGATTTCAGGTGACTGTGTTATGGCCGTGACCACTGGGGGTCCCTGTGGTGGAAGCCGCTTGAGTTTAATACTACCAGGGCCTTAAATTCCCCCCAAAGTGCCTCCCGTGGTAACTGGTTTCTACACTTGGCTGTTTGTTCACTCAGGTGACTGTGCCTGCCACTTGGCCGTCCTGTTCTGAGAGGAAGGAGGACGGTGGCTTCTGGGTGGCACTTCCTTCCAGTGTCCAAGTCCAAGGCAGTGGGGTTGGGTCCTGCTGGAGCCCCTGTCTTTTGGCCCTGCGCAGCACAGGTTGTTTTCTAGGGTTCCTGCTCTCTGCTGACCACCTCTTCCATCTCACTCTGTGTGCTCGGGCTTGTTAGGGATTAAAAGCCCTGTGAGGCATCACAGGAAAGCTCTCAGAGCCGTCTGCCTTTCCCTGGAGTCTGTCCTCGTGAGGCTGATGTGAAAGTATTCAAACCCTGGGGCTTGTGTGGCCATCCCCACAAAGAAGCCCGATGGCCTCTCATGGTCACACGCTGTCTCCTCCTCCCCAGGCCAGCACCATGCCTGCCCCCTGATCCGCAGACTTGCCTAGCCCAGGTGTTCCGTGCCAGCGGAACCACAGGACGCCTGTCCCTTTACAGCTGGCTTCCGTTTATTTAGTGTCATGTTTGCAGCACATGCCAGTGCCTCCTTCCTCTTTGTTTCCAAATAGTGCTGCATCGTGTGGGCGGACCACATCTTGTCTGTGCGCTCATCAGTAGAGGTCGCGTGCATGATTTCTCCTTCCTGCGCCACCGTGCGGGGAGCAGCGCTGCTGTAGGCTCTGTGCACATCTGCTTGGCACTTTCATTCCCTTTGAGCCTCTGCTGGGCGTGGAGCTGCCACGCTGTTCAGTAACTCCCTGGGAAGCCGCGGGAGTGCCTTCCAGCTCCAGCCAGTTGTGCCCCCGCATCCGCGTCAGGACTTGTCGTTGTCTGTCTGTCTGTCTGTCCCACTGTCCCGGCAGGTGTGAAGGGCAATCTCGTGGTGGTTTTGCTGTTCATTTTGCTGGTTGCTGGTGATGCAGGCATCTTTTCATACTCACATTGCCCGTAAAGATCATCTTTGGAGAACGTAAATTCATGTATTTTCTTTGATATCTATCTATATATGGTTAGAGATAATATATCTTATTTTATGTTATATGTTATATGGATATTATATCTATTATGTTTTATATATTATGTAGGTAATATGTAATTATAGACAAAAAATACATAGATTGATTTATACATCTTCTTCGGAGAAATTTTTATTCAGATCTTTACCCACTTTAATTTTTATGTATCTGTGTATATTCAGTGTCAGATATATGCTCACAAGAAGTTATCTTTTGGGCTGACAAGATAGCTCAGCAAACTACAATGCCTGCTTAGGCAAGCTTAGGCAATCACAGGGACCACGGTTCAATTCCCAATGCCACATGCTGTGCCAGCCCCACCCCCAGGCTGGGCTGCGCCAGCCACAGAGTCCAGCATAATGGCGCGTGCCTGTAATCCAGTGCTGGGGAGGCTGAAAGCAGGAGGATCACTATGAGTCCAGGCTGCATAGTGAGACCCTGTAACAACCAAATACACTAAAAAAAAAAAAAGAAAAAGAAAAAGTTGTCTTTGCATTTTCTTGTTAGTTCCTTTAAAACACAAATGATTCTTTTCCTTCTTTTCTCTTTCCTTCTCTCTGTCTTTCTGTCTTTCTGTCTTTCTTTCTTTCTCTGCTGGGCTGGAACCTAGAGCGTCATGCATGACAGAGGAGTTTTATCACATCCCCCGGCAAGGTTTTCATTTTGATGAACTCCCATTTATCATTTGTCTTTGTTTCTTTGCTCCCTTTGCTTTTGGTGTTAAATCTAAAAAACTATAGCATAGTGAAAGGTTATAAAGGTTTACATGTATGTTTTCTTCTATGGATTTTGTAGTTCTGGATCTTGGGTTAGATCTTTAACCCACTTCAAACAAACAAACAATACTAACAAGATAGCTATAATAGTGGCCTCCTTGCACAGCTGTGCCTAATTATTTTAGGTCAGTGGACTTGGAGTGTGAGTGTGGTGGCTCTGATGGGTTCAAGGGTAAGCAGAGGTGTCTTTCCTGCTTCCGGGCAGTGGGATAGGCTGAGGAGTCCCTCTTCTGCCCTGCCCTCTAGGGTTTTTGGGGTGATCTGCATTTCCTCTTCTTCCAACACAGGAGCAGGGCTGGGATCAGCAAGCCTTTTCCTTTGTGGTCGCAACCTAAGTTTCTTCTGGCCACCTGGAGGCCACCGGCCACTGCACAGGAGCTAGATGCATCCAGCCAGCCCACTGCGAGATCACAAGGGCAGATACAGTGTCAGCGCGGTGAGGGTGGCTTTCTGGGGTATACCTGCATGTCTGTACGAGTTGCCAGCCCAGTTGCTGTCTGCCCCGAGTCCTAAATGTGACCTTGGAACTGCCCCCCCCCCCCCGTCCCAACCCCGGCCACTAGTGAATGTTTAATATCCTGCTGCAAAACTGGTGAGTGGCATCAGAAAGCACAGTCTGGAGTCAGCTAAGAGTCTCCACTCTGGACGACAGTGGGCACCGCCCAGTGGGTGCATCTGCGCCTGTGCCCAGAGCCTCAGCCTCCCCATGACTCACTCTGCCCCGGCCACCCCATGGAAGGGATCTATGCTGCTTTGATGCCTCCAGGGCTACCTTCGCTCTTTGAAGTATAAATCCTAACTCCTGGGCTTATTTTAATTTGGGAGTTTTAAGATATGCTTTAGATAATTACCAAAGTCTTAAGACGTGACAAGCCTTAGGGCATGACTCATACTTGTAAAGTATGAGTTAATCAGTTATAACAGTCAGTGGCTGTGTTCTGAAGACATTCAGTGAACTTGCTGCTGTAATCGCCTATTTACCGGCTCTCTGCCTTCTTCTCTGGGTCTTGATTTAGGTCTCCCCGCTTCCCACCCTTCTCGCTCTTAGTGAAGATAGGCCCTTTTGTTTTCCTGTTTGGATCCTACTCTGATCCTTTGCCTCATTTCTCCCCTGGCTTTGCTGGAGCACATGCTGCAGCAGCCCTGAGAAAAGAGCACGGGGAAGGAGCTGTTTCAGGGAGGACGTCCCAGAGCTCCTCCTCCTGCGCTGCTGTTCTCTGTCCCTGTCTACTTCGTCATCAGGTGTTGTGATTTGGAACTTCACCTCTCCTGCCCGCGCTAGGGACAGAGTTCAAGTGTGCTGCTCTTCTGTGTATATTAGAGATGTTTTTCCAGTGGAAGAGTAGAATGTCCTTCCTCCCCACCTGGAAAGCCAACGCGCTGCTCTTCCTTCTGTGCTTATAAGCGCGGATGAACGTGTTCTTCTGTGCTTGGTGAATGTTTTGGTGCTCCTCTGGGATCAATTTCTTTTTTTTACTTTTTTGTTTTTATGAGACAGGGGCTCAGTAAGTAGCCCAGGCTGGCCTTGAGCTGACAGTGACCCTCCTGCCTCACCTTCCTAGTGCTGGGATTACAGGTGTGCGTCACCATGCCTGGCATGAATTTCCTATTAATACCTTTCAAAAGATACACTGTAATAGCACAGAACTCACAAGATCTAATGCCTGTTTTTCTCAGTTGTCTTCTGAGATTTTGAGGGGACCAATGTCCCTGGTGACAGATGGTCTGCTGTCCTTTGCAGATTGTCTCACTCCTGTGGTGGCTGTGAACATGCTCACCTGGCGGGAGGTCCCCGTTGTTATCCTGGCTGAAGCTGACCTCGGAGGCTCTCTGGATTCCAAAATAGGTAAGCAGTTATTTGAGCATCATTATCATCACATAATACGCAGGTTGGGGCCAAACCCGTGTGCCGCTGCCTCAGAAGAGCCAGCTGTGGAGTCCAGCTGTGGTGTGGTGCCTCCAGAGTGCGGCCTGGGGACTGAACTCAGGGCCTCAAGCGCCCTGGGCCGGTGTCGCTCCAGAGCTCTAGCCCACCGCTTTCCCTTTCGTATAGTTGCCCTTTACTGAAGAATGACATTGGAAAACGTTAATTATGCAGTGCCTGGCCAGTTACCAGTAGTCAACCGTGTCTGGCCATGGGCAGCGTTACCAAGGGTGGGAGTGAGATGTACGCCATGGGCCTGTACGGCTTGGATGAAAGTCCAGTCTCTAGACTCTGCAGAGCCCTCAGCGGGCGGCAAGGGAGCACTAGTGAAGCCTTGGTGGGAGACAAACTGGAGCTCAGGAGAGGACTGTAAGGCAGCAGTGCAGCTGAGGTGTGGGTAAATCCTCATGGGGTGTCCTCGGAAACGGTCACCCTGCGCAGGAGGGCTGGGCCCACACCTGGCAGCCGGCAGGGGGCCCTGCCAGTCTCCTTCCTGTAGGCCCGATCCACTCATCTCCCTGCAGTAGATTCCAGCCCTCAGATCACACCTGTTCCCTTGCAGGGCTCTGATCAGCCTTTGGTTTTGTTCTGGTGGTGCTAGGGGCGGAGCCCAGGCCCTCCACCTGCCAGGCCAGCATCTCCTCTGAGCTGCTCCCAGCAGGGGGCAGGTGTTGCTGAAGGGACCACAAAGCGAAAATAGATACTAAGCCATCCAGATCTCCTCTTCTGTTTATATTTAGGACAGGGTGTACAGGGTGTTCAGGGTCTCGCTGTGTAGATCGGACTTATAGTGATCTTCCTGTTTACAGCCTCCCAAGTGCTGGATTACAGGCATGTGCTACCATGCCCTGTCTTCCTCTTCTGTTTAAACATAAACACAATCTCTTCTATTTAGCCCATATGCGTTTTGTCATTAGGAAAACTTATTAAAATAATCAGTTGAAATAAACAATAAGAAAGCTCTTGCTAATGTGACTGCTTGGATTTTATTGTTGTTCTTTGATATTTTGAGGATTTTTTTTTTTTTTTATTCCGAATGCCCTCAGGGGTGGTTTGGCTGGCTGGAGTGTTGTGGGGATCGAACTACAGCAACCCGAGGCTGACAGCTTTGTGGAAGCAGCACGTAAAGCTCTGAGCTAGGGCCAGGCCCCCTGTTCTTTGATATTTTGAGTGAAATCATTGACGCAATATTGAGAGTTCAGAAAGGAGAAAAATAGGCTTCTTAGGTGTGTCTGGGAGACTCCTGTGGCCACGGTTCCTTTTCACTGTGTCATTGGCATTTTCTAATCACTATTCCTTGCCCTCCAGGAAGGGCAGAAAGAAACAAGAAAACACGAAATAAAGCTGTATTTCTGCCATCCCGCAGTACTGTTACCAACAGTTCCTAATACCACCTCGTGGCTGAGAATATTCTATATATGACCAATTAAATTGTGTGGTCACCGTGTCTCCTCGCAGTGTTACTGCTCTGCTTGTTACTCCAGCCCACGCTTGTGTGTAGTAAAGACCTATTTCTGCTCCTCGGCCATCAACCCCCTGTTAGGTTTATTGCTTGCCATTTGTCCTCCCCCTCGGGTCCGCTCCACATGGCCTCACTTCAGCCAGGCTCTCAGCCGTCATCTCAGCTGGTGCCTGTGGCACTCTGCATCCTGTTAGCACTTGGTTTCTTGCAAGAAAAAAGAGCTCTCACATGCATCTCCCCACCATCAAGCCACGCCGGGGGGAAGGGGTCCCTTGGGGGCCGGGGACACTGCACCCATGCAGGGAGCCCTGTTGAGTGGGATCAGTAACTCTGCTCAGCCCTCCCTGATGCATAGAACTCCCTGCAGTGGAGCCCCCAGCACCGAAGCACCCAGCTTGAAAAACAGCACCCTCCCACCAAGTGGAAATAGCCTGCCCAGAGCCACACACCGCTGGCAGTGGGCTTCCTCAAGGATGTGCGGGGGCAAAGGAAGGGTCAGTGCCCACTTGGAACACAACAGTTGTCAGCTCTCCATGCCCAGGGGCATTGCTTAGGGTTTGATGTCCCTGCACCTCAACAGAGGGCCTCTGTCCTCACCATTGTGGGATTGAAAGAGGGGCCTCTCAGGTGTTCATGAGCCACTGTTTGAGCACCCCGTGTCGTATTTGAGCATTCATGGCTATTGAAAAGAAACCAGGCTAGGGGGACAGACTGAAGGAGCGGTGCATCTGCCGGGTGAGCCGAGCAGGGCCTCTTCGCACAGACAGGTGTGACACAGGTCTGCTGCGGGAAGTGCCGCCTGTGTGCGCCAGCCCTGTGGTCACTGTGATGGCCCATGCAAAGGTGTCTCGCTCCCCTCCCCCAGGAATTCCCAGCACCAGCGCGGAGGATGCCCACCTGGCCCACGCCCTGGGCCTGCCCTACTCCAGTGTTATCGAGACCCTGCCTGATGGCACAGAGAAGCTGCGCAGCTCCGCCGAGGTGGGTGCCTGGCTGTGCCTGAGAACTCCGTTCTGGAGCCCTGACCTTTCTCCTTGCAGAGGCAGTGACATCTCGACTGTGCTTCTTTATCTGGAAGAACAAAATGCAAAGTAGCCTTGGTTCATAAACGTGGTTCTTTCCATGACTTTGGTCACAGACCAAATTGGTCTCTGAGTCCAATTCATTGATCAGGTTCCATGTTGACCTCATGGGCAGTTTAGATGTAGAACTCTCAGAGGCCCTCCTGCCTCAGCCTCCGTGGAGAGGAGATTGCAGGCACGCACCACCTTGCCCAGCATGGCTTTTATTTGTGTGAGTCCTTGTGTGCAATACATGCTGATTCCTTTCCTCGTGGGGAGCTTTCACAGGGACAGAATTCACCTTCTTCCCATCCCTTCTTCCCCTCTCCCTCTCCACCCCTCGTGCTCCCTTCCCGAGGGTGCTCTGCTTTCTTCAAGAGATGGCTGCACTGGGCTCCTCTTCCTAGGGAGAGGTCTGTGCTTTCCCGGTCGCTGACCTCTCCATCTGAGTGAGCTCAGGTAGGAGAGGAGGTCTGTGCTGTGTGGTGTGGGCAGGATCATCTCCTGGTAGCACAGACGGCAGCACAAAGCGGTGCGTGTGTGCAGGGCTGGGGCCAGACTCTGCTGAGCCACACCCGAGAGCACAACGGAGACCTCTGCACCGTGCCCTCCCGGGCTGCCGGGGCTCGGGAATGGGATTGTCGTTTGCACAGTTGGTGTTCCTGGCCTCTGTAAAGTGGGGATATTTAAATATGACAGACAAGTGGCATTTGTCTTCAAGCCATGGTCCCCCTTGGTGTCTTTAGGAAAATAAGGAATTTTGCTTCTCGGGGTGTTTTCCCTCCAGCAGGGAGGAGAATATCAAATCTACCCCGTGTACCTTGTGGGGCTTTGTGTGTGTGTGTGTGTGTGTGTGTGTGTGCACGTGCGCGCGCAGGGTCTCACTACACAGCTCGGACTCGTAGTGATCCTCCTGATTTCTGCCTCCCTAGCACTGGGATTACAGGTGCGCGCCACCATACCTGGACTCCATCACGGGCCCTGACGCCTATGCTTATCTAAGCAAGCGCTTAGTCCACTGAGCTATACCAGCTGTACCACAGGCCCTGCGCCCGTGTCCTGCTCCCTGGTGTCCAGGTGTGGGGCTCTGGTTATCTCCGCAGCAATGTGGGCCCAAGTGCATGGTACTTTTGGCCCCTGCAAAAAAGGTTTCGCTTTCTTCTAAAATCTGAAGAACTTTGGGGGTCAGAAACCATATTCATATTTGTATTGTGCACATGGTGGCTCGGCTTGGGTGGCCAGTGCTTTCTCTCCCACAGTTCACAGGTCTGACCCGGCAGGAAGCCTTCCTGGCTGTCACCCAGAAAGCACGGCAGATGCGTGTGGGTGGTGACGTGACAAGCAACAAGCTGAAGGACTGGCTGATCTCAAGGCAGCGGTACTGGGGTACCCCGATCCCCATCATCCACTGCCCAGCCTGTGGCCCGGTGCCCGTGCCCCCCGAGGACCTTCCTGTGACTCTGCCCAGCTGCATGTCCTTCACAGGCAAAGGCGGCTCCCCGCTGGCCACTGCTTCCGAGTGGGTGAACTGCACCTGCCCGAGGTAAGGCGCCATGGCCCCATGGGGACAGTGCCATGACCCAGGCCTCCTGGGTGGCTTTGAAACTCAGAGGGGTGGGGAGCAGGATGTCAGACAGCCCCGACCATGTAAGATGGGGATGTGGGCTCCAGGAGGAGTCCACACCCACCTTTACTGACAGGGACGAAGGCTTCCCTGCTGGCCAGAGAAGGAGGGGAGGATGGTTCCCAGGCTTGCAGACTTCCTGGAGAGAGTGGAGGCCAGGGCTGACAGCCACTGGGCAGTGCCACCAGGTGGGATGGCACAGGCAGGATGCAGCCACTGTGCACAGCACGCGGGGGCTTCCCAGCTCTGTTCCAGTAGCCGTGTCTGCAGCACGCAGCGTCACACTCGCTGTGGGGAGCTGGCCCACTCCACAGGATGCCTTCCTGTTCCTGTCTCCCTCCTCTCCGTCACTGGCCCCCTTGGCTGGAGTGCTGTCTCCCAGCTTCCACTGTCTCACTCTTACCGCACTCTTATTTATGCTTCGGGCTTCTCACAGAAGCTGGGGAGAATGGAATTCCTCCTTGTAGCTTTCTGAGGTTCTCCGTGCTGATTCCCTAGTGAGTGTACTGGCGGATTCTTGACTCCTGAGCATCAGGGCCTTGGGTGGGTCTCATTACTTCTCTGAAATTCAGAAGGCAATGTGAGCAGTCAAATCTTCTCATAACCAAAGATTACTGGGGACCAACCAAGATGAAGCTCTGAACGGGCGTCCACTCCTGGCATCGTCACTGTTGCCGTCAGAGCAAGTGCTGCCCCTGCTGTCACCGTTGTCCACACCCGCCGCCTGCCTGGGGCCTTTTCCTCGTCACCTGGTCATCAGTGTCTGCACTGGAGCACAGCTGTTGTCTTCAGGCCCGGCAGGCCCTTGGAAGGGAGCCGTGAGCCAGAAGCCAGCAGTTTCGTAGGGCCGCGCACTGTGTGTGCTCTTTTTGCTGACACCCATGTGCAGGGGAGGTGAGGAAGAAAAGGCCCCTTCTGTCTTCTTTTTTTTTTTTTTTTTTTTCTTTCTTTCTGTATTTAGGGTAAGGTCTATAGGGTCTCACCACGTAGATCAGACTCTAGCGATTCTCCTGTTTTCAGCCTCCCAAGTGTTGGGATTACAGGCACGCGCCACCACGGCTGCTGTACTCTGCCTAAGCAGGTGCTTTAGTCTGCTGAGCTGTCAAGACGGCCCCTCTATCTTCTAATTATTTCCCAGCATAGTGTCTGTGTTCTGGTTAATCATACACCAAATAAGAAGACCTGGATTTTCTATAGGTACACGATTGAGATTGCAGCTCTGTGTGAAGGAATCAGGATCCTGGGGCCTTGCTGATAAGCTCATGCCTAGTGGGAGGCCTCGAGACTAACTTGGGGGCTCTGGAGGTCCAGGACCCTGCAGAACCCTTGGCTTTGAGCTCTCTGCCCAGCTCCCTTGATTTTATCAGTGGGTGTGGGTCTGGAGATGAGGAGTTGGCTTTCCCTTCTGTAATATTGGTAAAGCTGATAGAACTGCCTCACAAATGCAAATTGAAAATGCAGCCCTTTTTTTGTTTTAAAATTAAAAACAGACTCAAGTCCTTGCTTGTTTAGTTAGCAGCAGATCTGTCATTTCCTCCCAGGCTGCTCTCAGGGAACTCAAGGACACCGTGGCCTGAAGTCCCAGGGTGGGGGCAGCTGGCCCAGGACAGGCGGCATGGCCTCCTACTGCCCTGGGCCCCGTGCTAGGCCCACTGGAGGCACTCTCTGCTTCCTGGGTGGAGTGGCTTTCAGCACCGAGTTCTGAGCCGTGCCCCTGGGGTGATCTAAGAGTCAGCTGGCCCTAGGACAGAGGTTTGTTTTCTTTTCCACCCTTCGCACTGGGAGCCTCTGGAATGCCAGGCTCTCTCCACCCTCAGCACTGTGCTCAGAAAGTAGGGACAGCCGGCTCCCTGTGGGACTTGCGCTTTGCAGTGTTTGCCAATTTCTATGGCAGTTGCACCCCTAACAGAGCCTAGTTCAAGCCATAAACTTGATGTCACTTGTCACAGACTTGAGAGAAGAGGCTAGCAGCACTCCTCCAAGCTGCTCAGAGCTGGGGCCAGTACATCACTGCCTCAGGGGCTTCCAGGGCCATTTGTCTTCCTGGTGGAGTCCTGTGCCCCTCGCCCTGGAGCAGAAGTAGCAAAGAAAGCCAGGCTCCCTCTGCGGCATGCCCTGCTGCATTTGGGCTTCAGTTCTCTTCATACATGCAGATGCTTAAAAGCATCTTAAAGCTGGCAGCAATTGAAGGGACCCTCGTCGTGCCTGAAATAGATGGCAGCTGCAAAAGACACAGCCTCGTCTCACCTTTGGGAGTGCTTAGATTTTCTGTCAGGTTAACCTGAGAGAAGTAGATAGTAACCTTTCAAATGTAGAAGTCTGAAATTTTTATGTTGCAGATTTCCTTAGCACATCAGCTTTCTCTGAATCACCTTCCTGATGTGGCATTGCTCTTATGACATTTAAAATTCCTACTCAACATGACTGTCCAACAGCTGATGGGAAACTGAATTAAAATTTAAAGAGAGGGCCGGGGAGATGGCTCAGTAGAATAAGCGCCTGCCTGTCAAGCGCAAGGTCCTGAGTTCAATCCCCAGTACTGCAAAAAAAAAAAGTTAAAGAGAATCTAATTAATGAACTCTGTGCATTTCCTAGGTGCAGAGGAGCAGCTAAGAGAGAGACAGACACAATGGACACCTTTGTGGACTCCTCCTGGTACTACTTCCGGTACACGGACCCCCACAACCCTCACAGGTAACCCCCTGCCAAGGTCGCTGAGGGCATATCACCTGGGTTCCTCAAGGACCAGCCCCTAAGACGGAATTAGAAACATCTAGGCAGGTCCAGGGAGAGGAGCCCACAGCCGGGGTACAGAGGTGGGGGGCGGGCTCCAGCCTGGCCCAAGGTCCCCAAGTCCTGGGAGCAGCCAGGTGGCACAGACTGGCAGGAAGAGACCCAGACAAGGAGCAGGACGCTCACGAGCGGCACAGCGCTGGCCTTGCTGAGCGAAGCCCTGGGTTTGATCCCTAGAACTGTGAGAACAAGGCAAGAAATAAAGCCAGGCTCTCTTAAAGAGAGCGTGCTAAATTCACTGCCAGGGAAGTCCTTGTGTAAGACCGATCAACAGGAAGAGGGAGGGGAGGCTTTTACCACTCCATCCTTGCTGTGCGCTGATTATTACAGCTATCACCCTGTAATGTGATTTTCCTAAAAATAATGAGGTAGGAAGGGTAGAGGGTAGGGGGTGGGAGAGCGGAAAGGCGTCGTATCTTGTCACATAGTCAGTAGGTGACTCCCAAATCGGTGAATCCCTAAGAAGATGAACACAGCTTTTAAATAATTACCTGAAGAAACATTAAGAGTCAAAATGGGTAAGGGACAGCTTGGGAGGAAGGGGAATCTTGGGGCTAAAGTCCTGTCTTGTGATAAATCTTTCCAGTACTATTTTTATGTAGATATGTGTGTGAGAATGCGCAGGCATGTGCATGCGTGAGTGTGTACATGTGTGTTTCACTACCAAAAAAGAGTAACAAATTAATGGAAAGAAAAAATTAATGGAAAGAGACTTAAAAGGACCTTGCTGGGTGGCCCTCATCGAAGCTAGGAGCACTGTAGAGCCGTGTCGTGTGTGGACAGAAACGCCCCTTACTCTTTGTTGGCTGTAAGGTAATGCATTTCTGGTGAGAAGGGTGCTGCCACCCTCCCTTGCCAGAACCCTGACCTGGGTACTGCGGTCTGCGATTGGAGTTGTGGGAAAGGAGTGGGACACAGGGTGCCAGCTCAGGCACACACCCGGGGCCTTGTGGTAGCCTTCCGTGTGGGAGGGCTGCAAGAGCGCCCCGTGGAGGGCCAGCTGGCTGGGATCACCCTGTCTCGGCTGCATATAGAGGTGCAACGCCAGTGCCATGCGGCCCCGTGGTTGGTTCCAGGGACATCCACTCATGGTGGCCAGCACAGGCCCTCACTGCCTGCTACGGTGCGCGCCAGCCCGGTCCCGCTAGCGTGGTTTCTGGGCAGACCATGCATCGCGGCAGCAGTTGGTCAGCATCCCGCTCCTGAATTTATCCCCAGTTTGCTCCCAGTCAAGTACCTCCTTCACTTCTTTTACCGCTGCCTGGATCTGCAATCACATTTCTTTAGGGAAATTTATTTCACAAAGAAAAAAAAATTTTTTAACATACAAGAATGTTGGCGTGGTAACTGGAGGAGAGGGATGCGGCTGCTGCCAAACACGAGGCGGTGGCAGAGCCTCCCCACCTCCTGGATGCACTGGGAACTCGGGCTGGCCGGGCAGGAAGGACTCACAAGATCCAAAGCCTCTGGGTCCAAGCCTCCAAGACCACGGGAGGTCCCAGCCTGGGGAACAGAGCGCCCATCCCACCCGGCGCTGCCCTCTTCATCCAAGGCTCCAGCGGAAGGTGGCGGGGTGGAGTTCCCGCGCCTCCTCTTGCCTGTTAGGGCCAGGCTCGGAGGGAGCCTGCCTCTCAGATGCATGCTGGCCTCTGTGTATCCAGCAGGTGAGAGCCGCTAGGCTCCTCTGACAGCCGTGCCCTCACCGCGCTCACTTGCAGTCAGTGAGCCTGTACACAGGCTCCTGCTGACTACTTAAAGCTGCTTTTAAACATAAGATTGAATTTATTTTAAAATGAATTTCAGCACTTGCACATTAAACTAGCTGAGTGCCACTTTGCCCTCTGCTGGTAGGAACTCAGTATCTCAATTGTCTAATTGTAAGAAAAATTAAAATACATCAAGATACTCAAAGGCGCTTCATACTGATACCTTTTTGCTAATATGTTCTTCTCATTTTATATGGAAATTTCACTGACTAAATACTTCAACTGTGTCTTCTACAGCCATCTATATAAATCTCATACATTAACACTGGTCTGGCTTCTTTTTCTTTTATTATATAAGCTTTTCTTTTTTTTTTTTTTTTTTTCCTGGAACCGGGGATTGAACTCAGATCCTTGTGTTTGCCAGTCAAGCGCTTATCCTACTGAGCCATCTCCCCGGCCCGAAGCTTTTCATTTAATATATTCTTAAATGAAAATCCGATTTTCTGTGGCGTAATTCAGTTTGGGGCACATGCACGCTGCAGTAGGTGTGCCTGACTCGCGCAGCCGCGGCACAGTGTGCTTCAGACGCCCCTTTCTCTTTCTTCTAGACCTTTTGACTCTGCGCTGGCAGACTTCTGGATGCCTGTGGATTTGTACGTCGGTGGGAAAGAACATGCGGTCATGCACTTGTTCTATGCAAGGTTCTTCAGTCATTTTTGCCATGACCAAAAAATGGTCAAACACAGGTGAGCATTTACCCTACTTTGCAGAAGATTGAAGCTCGCCAGTGGTGGCCTGAATTCGGGTCAGGTCTTCAGAAGCAGGGTCCGCATACGCAGCAGAGGAGCTGTGCCCCGGAGGTCATCGCCAGCCTTAGCAACCTGTGTTTCTGCATGTTGCTCTCGGGTTCTGGAGTGTGCTGTTGCACACCCACACGGAGTCCAGCCTTCTCCGTCTGTGTAGCTGAGGTTGGGAGGACGCTTCAGAGTGGTGTATGATGTTACAAGGGGCAATAGGCAGCTATAGTAAATATTTAAATTAAAAATATTAGCCAGGTGTGGTGGTGCAGGCCTGTAACCGGCACTCTGGAGGTTACAGGAGGATCACTACAAGTTTGAGGCCATCCTGAACTACATAGTGCAAACTTGTCTCAAAAAGACAAAACAATTTTCACTGCGGTAAAAGGCACGTGGCCATTCATCAGCCCTCAGAGCCCTCTCAGCTCACGCACTCTCCTCCTACCGTCCTTGCCACTTTCTGACACACTTCTACGATGTCCTTTCCTGAGCGTCTCTGTAAGGTGTGATCAAAAATCTGGTGAAGGCTGTCCAGATAAAGGCATCCAGCAGAAAGGCAGCTCATGGCAACGTGACCCAGTGTCCTCACCCACCTCAGTCACCAGCTATGGCACCATGTGCCTTTGGCTCTTCCCACATCAGAATGAAGGGAAATATTTTATTTTTAAATTTTTGTTTATTTATTTATTTTGTGTGTGTGTGTGTGTGTGTGTATGTGTGGCCAGCTCAGCCCACCAGGGGGCGGGGCTGGCTGGCATGTGGTGCTGGGGATTGAACCGCGGTCCCTGTGCTTCACTAAGCTTGTTGTAAGTAGGTGCTTTAGACCACTGAGCCATCTCACCAGCCCCGAAGGGAAATATTTTAAATTGACTCAGGACAGTGAGGCAGCCAGGACAGCACCTTCAACAAAGACCTTTGCAAAAGAACACTCCAGAGCTGCTTCAGAACGTGGCAAGAAGGATGAGATAAGTGTGGGCAAAGCAATGGGAGTACTTGGGGGAGGTCATGGCAGTGTGTCTTTAATATTTTTATTCCAACACTTTATTTTTTTACCTCATAGATTTTTCTAGGCTCTCATGTGAGGTCCTGCTTGTCATCGGTCCCTCTGTCTAAGCTCTGCTTCTATGCTTGGCTGAAACCTGCCTTCATGGATCCCTCTGATAAGTGCACACAGTGCCTTGGCAGGTAGAGAACCGCCATGTTTACCCACTGGTAAACTCTCGGCCTCTCGGCCTGTGGTCTGTTTCCTCATAACAGAAAAGTAAGGGATATGCTCTTCAGTAGATGTTAAAGAACACTTAAGATATGGTACACTTTAAGGAATAAAGTACCACGTCCCCTCCTTAATTAGGAAGTAGATGTCATTTTATTTTAGGACACCCAGGGTCCCTCCTCTACACTCACCATCCCCATCAGCTAACACTTAATCCTGAATTTCACGTTATTTTTTTACTCTCCTTTACAAATTGATCACTTCTGTAAAAATTTGTAACAATACATACTGTGTGGTTCTCCCGGGTTTGAACCTTACTTGAGCAGAATCACACTGCGCTGTCTCGCTGTCATTGCCCTGTTTCTTGAGAGTCACTGGTCAGTGCCTGAGGTGCTTCCTGTCATGCTGGGTGCATGCCACTGTGAGCAGGAGGCTGTGTGTCGGGGGGGGGGGGCTGTCCTCATAGGGCGCACACCTGGCCAGCTTCATGTGAACACCCCTCACTTCATGAGTTACACTTGAATTGAAAGGTACAGAATACTTTGGGAAGTTCAGAATTTTTTAATGTATCCCTGGATCTCTGTACCTCTCCTCTCCCATGACACTGTGTGGCAGGTCCTTCATTCTTGTGGGTTGTTCTGTTGATTGGTAGGAGTTCCTTAAAAGTCCTAGGCACAAATCCCCTTTTAGCTATATGGAAATATTTTTTCTTAGTTCTTGGTGTGTCTTTTTTGTCTTTTTTTAATGTACTGGGTACAAGGTCTGACTACGTAGCTCGGAATTGTAGTGCTCCTCCTGTTTTCAGCCTCCCCAGCACTGGAATTACAGGCATATGCCCCCATGCCCAGTCTCGGTGGCTGGCTCTGGACACCCTGGGGCAGGACCAGCATGGCCTGTGGAGGGATTGAACCCTGATCCCTGTGCTTGCCTAAGCAGGCGCTTAGTCCACTGAGCTATCTCGCCGGCCCTGGCTTTGTCTTCCGATTGATGGACACTCAATGTGGTGATTTAGGACACTAAGGTGGCCTCTTCCTCCACGCTGTCGCTGTGCGTGTCGCACTACTGCCAGTGGCACATGTAGCCTCTCCTAGCTGAGTGCCCCGCCCCTTGACCTGTGGGCACACACAGGGCCTGGTCCAGGAGCTCGTTGGCCCGGCAGTCTCTGCTCTTGGCCAGGCCAGTTGCACTGTTAGCTTCGAGGTCTTGAAATCTATCGAGAGCGCCCTCTTTCTTCTTTCTCCTCAGGGGAGGCCGGCTGCATCAGGCCTCATGTGCTCCCACAGAAGCCTCGCTGGGCGCATGGGCAGAGCTATGTTTTCCAGCGCCTTCTCTCACCCTCCAGATATGCGTCTCTGACCTCCTCTTCTTTTTTTTTTTTTTTTTTACTTCGCATGACATTTATTAAATGATTGACTTACGAGAATATTGATACATAAATGTAAAACTCTTCACACGGAGTGGACCTGGAGCCTGTGAATGGGCAAGGTTTGGATTCGATCCTTTCTACGTAAGCATCTTCCTTCCCGGATTATATCATGGTGTAGGACGCACTGGTGAGGTTTATGTCGCCAGAAATCCCCAGTCTGTTGATTGCTGTGAAGTTCCTCACCCGGTGGTTGTACTGCAGCAGGTGGGCGTCATTGACCGCCACCTTGAAGTGGTCAGGTTCCACCAGGACCTGGATCTTGAACTGTTTGCCTATCTCGAAGGGGAAGGCCTGCTGCCGCTCCTCCTGGCCCCAGGCATTGTTCTGCTTGGTGTTGCACACGATGACCCGCCTGTTCTCGTTGAAGCATGGGTTGAAGTGGAAGGCCACATCATTCCCTTGCTTGAAGTCCAGGGCCAGCCTGTTGGCGTTGGGCTTCACGGTGCCCATGATTGTTATGAGCATGCGCGGGACGACCCCACCAGGCAGGGGAAGGTCGCAGGGCACAGTCAGTGGTCCAGAGGGTGCACTGTAGGGGCTGGCACCAGGGTAGGCTCCGGGCGCAGCACCGGGGTAGGAGCCAGGTGCGCCAGGGCCTGGATAGGCTCCTGGGCCTGCCTGGCCCCCAGGAGGTGCCTGTCCTGGGTAGGCCCCCGGAGCAGGCTGCCCTGGGTAGGCACTACCAAGATAGGCAGCGCCTGGGTAGCCCCCGGCTCCAGGCTGGTTCCCCCAGGCTCCGGGCCACCCTTGAGGATTCGGGTGTCCAGATCCAGATAAGGCATCGTTGAGCGAGAAGCCGTCTGCCATCTTCCCGCTGCTGCGCTGCTGCTGCTCCGGCTGGGCTTGACCTCCACTTCTGAAGGCATTTTCCTCTTTTTTTTTAATGTATTCTTTAGAATGTCTTTTGTTTCTTCTATGGAAAGTCTATCTATTTCTCTAAAAATATACTCATTTTGGCCCTTTTAAAACAGTGGAAGGGGGCCTGCTGGTTAGCGCAGTTGTTTAAGCACCTGCTCATGCAAATGCAGTCAGGCACAGGATACCTTGGTTCAAACCCCTCCTCCACCTGCCTTATCAGACCTGCCCGTAAGGCACGCTGAGCCAGGCAAAAAACAAAAACAAATCCTTAAAACAGTGCCTGTGTGTGCACACATGAATGTGATGCCCGGGGTTGCTCCAGGGCCTCCCGTACCTGGCACTTGTGCTGTGCCTCTGAGCTGCCCCGCGCTCCTACACATCACTTGAAATAGACAAACCGTGAGGCGCAGAATCCTCAGCTCCTGCGGCCACCCCCCTCCGCCAAAACCCCGCCCCCGTCCCTGTGGCCGAGGTGCAGCCCCCTGCGCCTCCGCCCTCCCAACCCCAGCCCTCTGCATCTCACTACTCTGCCTGGATCTGGCTTGCTTTCCATTCATGCTGTGTGGCTCTGGGCTCCTGAGATCTGCAGGGTGGGTCATAGAAGCTCTATCCCTGTTCCTGCAGGTATCGGCCCTTCCTTGCCCCACCCCTGGAGATAGCTCCCAGGCCTCTGTCCCTCCTGACACCTCTCACGCCTCTCACGTCAGCGTCTCTTCCGGCTCTTCCTCCCCACTGGTGCTGATCCGCTGATCCGTTGACATCTGACTTCCAAGCTCTCCTCTGCCGATTAAGCCATCCTTGGAGTTTCTTGTTTCCATTGGAATGTTCTTCATTTCTAGTTCTCCTTTATTGTTTTTATAGTCTTGCTGCACTTCCAGCCTGTATTTCCCAAATATATATTAAACATAACTTGTACCATATCTGACTGATAATGCCATGTGACCATGGGCCTCGTTTAGTCTTTATTATTTCTCTTTATTCCTCAGGGTGCTTATTCTCCTGGCAGATGTTTTGAGGTGAGGGGTATGTTTTATTGATATGTTCATTTTAAATATTTATGGCATATATGTCTTTTGCTCTTTTGATTTAATAATGCAGCACATTGGTCTTTCCAAATCATCACATACAAATCTCCCATTCTTTTATTTTTTTAAAAATTTATTTATTTATTTTGGCTGAACTGGGGATTGAACGCAGGCCCTTGCACTTGCCAGGCAAGTACTTATTCTACTGATCCCATTCTTTTAAATTTAGGTATAGTATACCATAATTTATTTAAGTAGTCACTTTTTCCAGTTACTGTTACCTAAAAAACATCCACCAGTTTTCTTTATGATCTTTCCAAGTATTTCGGAGCTTATCTGTAGGTCCAGACCAAACTGTGGGTCAGGGAACATGTGTGGTTAATGTTTTGATAGATTAAAAATGCAGGGCCTCAAGCCCCCTGCGACACAGGCCCCAGTTCATGGGTGACGCTCGTCTCAGCCACCTTTACCCCCTCCGGGGGCTCCCTGGCTCCAAGTGGAGTAAGTGGGTTAAGAGAAGTCTACTGTAGGAAAACTAATTTAGGAGGAAAATTAAATGCTTAAACTAATTTTCTCCCCATTAGTCTCAGAGCCCTTCGTGTGTAAAAATAAGCCGAGCTACAGGAGGACGCAGAACACGTGCACAGCGCCGCTAGTGTCCGCATTAGCTGCCGTAGCTGCGACTCAGGCCCTTGGCTGTCAGCCCGCACGCGCGTCTCACCTGTGGAGATGAGCTCACTGCCTGTAGATTACCCTGGGGACTGTGTCCTGATGCTGTCTTGGTCTCAGGGTCTTCATAGACACTCTTTTGGGAGCGGGTGTTTTTCAGACAGGGTTCCCCTATGTAGCCCAGGCTGGCCTCCAACTCACAGCAGTCCTCCTGCCTCAGCCTCCCAAGTACCTGGATTACGTGTGCACTCCACCATGCCTGGCATATCATATATTCTTAGTGAATATTTCTTTAAATAAATAGAGCTTAGGAACCAGGCATGGTGGCACATGCCTATAATCCCAGCACTAAGGAAGCTGAGACAGGAGGATCACTACAAGTCCAAGCTGCGTGGTGAGACCCTGTAACAAATAAAAGATAAAAATTAAAAATAATAAATAAATAAATGGAACTTAATTTCTTGACATAAACAGGTGAAAGTCCCTATTCTTGGAAAGAAGTATCCTCCCTGGGAAAGTGAGACGTAAGTAGAGGTTATGGTTACAGACCCAGTGCCACATGGGCGACGTTTACTTTTCAGCTAAGACAAAGGCCATGTTTCTGGCTCCTTAACAATAGGTCATATGCTTGTCACTTTCTGAATAATCATTTGTAGAGTAATCAGTTAAGCAGTAGCAAGCTACCCTTTAGGACAGGGCCACCCTGAGCCTCGGGTGAGGGATCCAGGACTTAGGGCGCCGCTCGTCCTGCACTTCGGTTGCGTTGGCGCACACTGCCGTAAAGGGCGGAGTGGGCCTCACACTGCTTCTCGTTGCTGAAGGAGCCCTTGCTTGGTCTCCTGCCCCTGCATTCCAGGAATGCAGGGAGCGCTCCGGGAGTCCCCACCAGGCACAGCAGGCATTGGGGGGCACAGTCTGAGATGCCAGGTCAGTGAGCCTGAAGTTCAGGTCCACACGAGAGTCACAGGTGGGCAGTACCCGAGCCGCAAAATGCTTCCTTCCCTGGCAGTCAAAGGAGTATGAATCCATCAGCCCGAGGACGCCGTTGTCCCTGCGGTGAAGAAGCTGGGATGGGAGCTGCCCCTGCACTCTGCAGGAAGTGGGTTGGAACAGCCTTTCTGAGAAGCAGTTTGGTAGTCTATAGGACGCGCCTCAAAAGTGCACAGTCGTCGTCGTCGTCATTTGAGACAGGGCCTCGCTAGCCCAGGCTAGCCTTCAGGTTCCTCCTGCCTCAGCCTCCCAAGTGCTGGCTGACCGGTGTGCACCATCGTGCCTGACGCAAAAGTGCTAATTTTTTAAAACACAAACTATATTTCTAGAAATCTAGCCTGAAAAAAGCTGACTTAGGCACCAAGAGCTTTGTGTCAATGTTTCAAGTAGCTGGACTGTGACGGAGCCCGGCTGGCCCAGGTTCGGAGCAGAGGTGAAGCCTGCGACTCGGGGCCGTGAGGAGAAATGTTTCTGAAGTCCTCAAAAGTGGAGAGCCCCAGATGCCAGGGTACAGACGCAGTTGTTCGGCTCTGTCCTCACACGTGCACGCACACCTAGGCATGTTTGCACACATGACCCAAGGAGAGCTGGGAAGGACGTGCCCATGAGCCAGCACTCGTCCCCGTGGGCGGTGAGCTCACTGGTGAATTTACCACTTCTCAGTGCACTTCTCGTTTTCTCTAGGTTGTTTCCAACATGACTGTAAGTGCACACAGTGTACGTTCTGCAGAAGGGACGTTGATCTGTGGGCGCTAGGCCGGTGCCAGCTTCTGGTGTCCCGCGTTGCCAGCCACAGTGTGACAGAGCCCCTGTCACCCCTGCCTCTCCCAACCGAGCGGGGACAGCCGCCACAGACACACTCTTCTTTTTCCCGTCCGTGCAGGGACTGACTGATGGCCTTGTGAGTGCCCGCAGGGCTGTGCCACAGAGCTGTGCCCAGCCACTGTTGGTCTTCATGTTGAGACAGGGCCTCACCAGGTGCTCGCCATCCTCCTGCCTCGGTCCCCCACAGGGCCTCCGCACCCCGCACTAACACTCTGCTTGGCCATTCTTGTGTTGCTCTTTGTGAAATTCCCTGAACCAAAATTACCCCTACTGTTTGCAGGTAACAAGCAGTGGGGCAATGGCTGCTTGCTCGCTCGGCTTGCTGGGCAGCGCATCTGCAGAGCCTTCTTTTTGCCTGCTCTGGCCACACCACAGTATCCAGGGAAAAGGCGCTGCAGTGAGGGCCTCTCAAGAGAAAAGGCCTTCTTTTTGTGTGCTGCTGGTGGCTGCCAGGTGTGGGCATGGTGACACACCCCTGTGATCCCACTCTGAGGCTGAGGCAGGAGGACACAAGTTCAAGCCCAGCCTGGGCAATTTAGCAGCTTTGTAAGACCCTGTCTTAAAATGAAAAGGGCTCGGGGTACAGCTCAGTGCAAAGGCCCCGGGTTCGATCCCCAGTAATGGACAGAGACAGCGACAGGGAGATTCTTGTAGCTGCATCCGTGTGATGTAGCCCTGGTGCAGTGATTTTCAGAAGGTCACCTGAGGTAGCCCACAGCCTGTGCAGGGTGACCTTGTGCACCCTAATAAATAGCAGTTCTTCCTCCTCCCTTTTTCCAACTTTTCTACTGCAAGACAAGGTGGCATCCCTGCCCCTAGGGATCCATGGCTGTTGTTCCTGAGGGAATGGTGGCTGCACTGACCCAGAAGTGGTGACCTCGCTGCTGGGTTTGTCGTGCCAACATGGAGCTAGATATCAGGGCAGGGGCGCTGGCTCCCTGGGTTGGAACTGGAGCAACAGGAAGGAGACTAGGAAGAAATTGGGCCTCGACCGACCGCCTTCACTGACACCGGGGAGGAGGGTCCTTGTGGTCAGGGCTCGGTGTCTCTGTGTCACTGAGGTCCCGCTGTGCACCATGCTACAGCAGTTGGACACGTCAGCTGCCTCCTCAGGGTTCCTCAGCGCTCCCTCAGTGTGAGCAGGGAAATACAGCGCTGTACCCTGGGGGCGAACGTGGCACGTGGAGGGGCCCGTGCCCCGCAGGCCCTGACACCCCGCCTCTTGTCCCAGGCCCTCGCCTCTGCCTTGGTCAGTGCCACCTCCTGGGCACGGGTGGCGTTGGAGCACGTCCACCTAGCCCATCTGTCTGTGTCAAGCCCTCCAGCTAACAGACCAGCGCTCTGTCAAGTACTTGTTGACTGAATAAGTGTGATCATGTTCAGAGCAGACCATGCAGGCAGATGTGGGGGAGCAGACCATGCAGGCAAATGTATCTTTTGCTCCTTGTCCCTGATGCACCTTCTGGGGTGACACTGCAGTGCGGGGGCCCAGAAGGTACAACTTCCCAGGGGCTCTTTAACACTTCGCTGGGAGGGGATGGTGTGAGACAGGTCTCACTCCGTAGTCCTGGCTGGCCTTAAACTTACTGTGTAACCCAGGCTACTTGAACTCCTGACGCACCTCCTACCTCAACCTCCTGGAGAATTCTGAAGGGTGAAGCTGGAGGGTTTCATCAGGGCTGGCAGTCTGCAATTCTGCGCATGCCCAGGAGGGGATGGGACGTAGAGCCTCTCGCCTAGGTCTGAGGGCACAGCAGTCTCATGGCTGACCTGGGGCCAGGGCTGAGGACATGGGCTCTTCGCGACACCCAGCAGCCTCCCCAGATGGCCTTCACCACGCTTTGGGTTCATACCCTGTCCACCGTCCCGGCCCTGCGCACTGTATCATTTTGCATTCCTCCCCACTTTCCCTTTTTAAATGTGTCTTGTTCGCTGACTTCCAACGTGGGGGTTGGATTACGGCTGGCTGTCACCCGTTACCCTCCCTTCCACTCTCCTGTTCTCTCCCCGGGGCCCCACACATTAAGGAAAACATGCAGAAGGTGTCACAGTCTGGCTTTTGTCACCCAGCGTGGTGATTTCCAGGTCCATCCTTGTTCCCACAGATGACAGACTTTTGTTCTCCTTTCAGCTGAACCGTTCCGTGGTGAGCATGCCCTGCGCATTCTTAGCCACTGTCTCCGTGGTTCTGCGTCTCCGCTGCTGTGAGCTGGGCCACAGCGGCCGTGGTTTGGCCGTGGTTTGCAGGGCCCTCCGCTGTGCCGCCCTGACTCTTGGGTGCATGCCGGGGTGGTAGCCGTCGCACGGCAGCGCTGCTTTAGCTGCGGTGGGGTGTGGATTGGTGGCGTTTCCCGCTCACTCCTGCCTCTGCTCCCGGGCGCCTGGCCACGCCAGCATTTATCGGTCTCTGTGCTCTCGCTGATGGCCGTTCCCACTGAGAAGTCGGACCCTCTGTGTGTTTCTGATTTGTTTCTGTGGTCCCTAAAATGCTGGTCCCTTGTATCCTGAGACGCGTCTTTCACTTCCTTTGCCTGTTTATTGGTAGGCCTACTTGGGTTTTTGTTTGTTTGTTTTGGTGTTAATTTTTCAAGTTTTTTAAATACTCAAGGTGTTAATCCCCTTGTAGAAGAGTAGGGGCAAAGCCCTTCTCCCACTCCGCTGCTGTCTCTTGCTATTCCAGCTCTCTAGGCTGTTTCCCTTGCTGTTCAAAACCTCTGTCATTTGCTGTAGTCCGCCTTGCTGGTTCTTGCTGTTATTTCCTGAGTATTGGCATCCTTTTCAGGAAGTCTTCGGCTGTGCCAATGGCTTGGAGTTTTTCTGTGTTTTCTTAGCTTCACTGTTCAACCACTAAGGGTTTCCTTTAAACTACTTTTTACAGACACAATAAGAAAATCTGATTCATCATGCTGTAGAACAAGGTCGATGTTTTAAAATGAGAGAGAGCCATAGCCATTATGGAAAAGCTAATCCATGCTGGTAGGCCAAGGTGTATGAGGTCGCACGGCAGGGTCACCCCAGACCCTGTCCTGAGCGGGGTGAGTGCACGATGCTGGGCTCTGCGTGGGGAAGTCTGCAGGCCCAGGCTGCCGCCCACCTCCAGGACAGCTGTTCCCCCAGGGGTGTGTGGCTTTGTGGGCTTAGGAAGCTCATAACCAGCTGCCATGGGCCAGGGGAAAGAACAGAACCTGGGAGCCGATGACACTTGGCGTGTGGTTCCTCAGCTGCTGGGGTTCCCACCCGGGGCCCTACTTCATCCCTCTCCCAGCGCTCAAGCAGGTTTCCTGATGCCCATTTTACGGATTAGCAAACTGAGCCCAAGTGGCGACTAGCCAGGGCTCACGGGAGGACAGAGATGCTCAGCCACAGCGGGCCTGCTGAGCCAAGGCCTGGGCTTCCTGAGGGCAGCCCTGCTCTGCCCTCTGGCAGTGCCACTGAGCAGCCCCAGCCTCCAGTCTCCCCTCTTGTCCTCAGGGAGCCCTTCCACAAGCTACTGACGCAGGGCATCATCAAGGGACAGACGTTCCGCCTGCCGTCCGGACAGTACCTGCCACGGGAGCAAGTGGACCTCACAGGTGAGAGGCCCCGCCCTCGGCTCTCTGTCTGGGGGGTAGTGCAGACTGCCTGTCTGCCCAGCACAGACCAGCAAGGAGAGGAGCCAGCCCAGGGCTTATAAGCCTCAGCTCCGAAGGAGGTGTCCCCTGCGGTACAGGCACGGTTGCCGTGGATAGCGCTCGGGTTGTGCACTGTACAGAGGCATCCAGTAAGCTTCTCTGTGCAGAAAGACGCTTTTCCCAGTGTGCACGATAGTGCTCTAAAGAGCTCGCCCAGGCAGGGCTGGAGGAGGGTGCTCCCTGAGCTCCCCAGGCCTGGAGAACCTCTTCCAGGATGTCTGCGCTCCATGGCCAGGGCTAGGCAGGCTTGTGAGGTTCCTTCCCGTGGGCACTTGAGCCCCATGAGGTCACTGAAATGGGAAGCTGGGTTCCACTGGTCGCTGGGGAGTTTGGTTGAGCAGTCAGGAACAGAAATGGCCAGCAGGGTGCGCCCTTCCTGCGCATCCAGAAGCTTGAGGAGCCCTGCCCCTGCTTCCCTGAGCCTACTGAGCCCCTGCTGTCCTGGGCCTGCCCTGCGCCAGTTTCTCTCTGTAAAGTGACTTTGGGGACACAGTGGCCAGAGAGCTCGTGGCTCAGTGCCTGGGAATTCCCGCTCCCAAGAAGAGGCTCAGCCAGCTGCTGACCTCTGCACTTCCACAGCGAGGCGTGGGACAAGGTCCTCTCATCCAGACCAGGCCACCACCAGCCTCAGCCACCAGTACCCTGGGGCCTGCTGTGTGCTGGGGAAGGCATATCCAAAGATGCCGCAGCCGCCAGGCCAGCCTTCACGCTCGATGGCAGTCCCATGGGCACCGACGAGGCCTCCCCAGAGGCCCAGGCTGGCTGCCTCCCATGAGCCCGAGCACAGCGTGCAGTACACACTTTGTCCCTGCTCGTTTCTACTTCGTGTTTCGTTCGTGAATAATGTGCTTTGTGAGGGGGATTTGTTTTTCTAAAAAAAAGTGGCAGTGTCCATCAGAACTGTGCTGTTGGAGCCGGGGAGATAGCTCAGTAGAATAAGCACTTGCCCAGCAAGCACAAGGGCCTGAGTTCAATCCCCAGTTCCATTAAAAAAAACAAAACAAAACTGTGCTGTTCCCTATAAACGGCTCTGGGAGGGAGGCAGGTGCCTCCAGCTCAGACTCAGAACATCTTCACACCACAGTAAAGAGGAGAAAGAGGCACGTGTGGACTCTTCACACAGCGCTTGTCTCTGCGTGCCCAAATTTGTTCATTCTCTCTTCCTTGCTCTCTCGGGGGGTGTTATTTTGGGTTGTTTTTGTTTTTGTTGTTGTTGTTGTTGTTGTTGTTTTTGGTTTTTTTTTAGTGGAACCGGGAATTGAACTCAGGCCTTTGCGCTTGACAGGGAAGTGCTTATTCCACTGAGCCATCTCCCCAGCCCCAGTTATTTTGTTTTTGGAGAAAAGGTCCCACTGCATAGCCCAGGCTGCATCAAACTCCCCACGAGCCTCCCACCCCAGCCTCCCAAGTGCTGGGGTGACAGGCCTGCACCGTCACGGCTCGCCCCACACTTTCAGATCGGCTGTGCCAGGGGAGCCTCAGTCCCACACCATTGCGCATGCTCTTGGTCTCCAGGTTCTGTTCCTGTTCATGCGGAAACAAGGGAGCCACTGGTGGTGACCTGGGAGAAGATGAGCAAGTCCAAGCACAATGGTGTGGACCCTGAGGAGGTGGTGGCGCAGTATGGCGTGGACACAGCCCGGCTCTACCTGCTGTTCGCCGCACCGCCCGAGAAGGACATCCTGTGGGATGTGAAGAGTGAGCCCCCCCACCCTGTGTGGCTGCCCTGGGCCCTTGAGACCTGTCCCCAGTGGCTGTCGCCTGGTGACCAGGCGCGCCTCCTAGATACAGCTCCCGGCCCTCAGGCGGGGTGGCAGCAGTGGTTTCTGGTGACGCGATGCCATTTCTGGGCAGCGCCATGGTGGCAGACTGGCTCTGCGTGGCTCCTCAGCGGCCCTGTCCAAGCCACTAGGCCTCTTGTTTGAACCAAAAGGTTCCTCCCAGAACAGTGTCGCCCTCCTCCCCAGGCACAGCACCCCACCCGGAAGCCTCCCCTGCCTTTCCAGGCTCTGTCCCCACAGTCATGTGGCCCACAGCCGACAGGCCTGAAGTCATCCTGGGCATCACCAGGCTGGGTACGTGGCCCAGGGCCAGGCAGGCTGGTGCTTGGGCCTTGAGTGGCGGGCATGCTGCACCGGGTCTTTGGCGAACCTGCAGGTGGAGGTAGCAGGTGTGTGGATGCAGGCACCATGCTCTGCCTGCACCCTGGAGGCTGAGGCAGGAGGACTGCAAGGTCGAGCCCAGCCTGGCCACTTAGTGGCTTAGTGAAACCCTGGCTCAAAACTTGCAGCTCAGTGAGAAGGTCTGGGTTGTCACCAGCAACACACACACACACACACACACACACACACACACACACACGGCCAGGACGGAGCGAGAGAGGTGGTCACACTGACCCTGGCGCTGTGGCCAGGAGCAGACTTCAGGCCTTGGCCACAGCCGCCACTGCTGCGTGCCCCCCAGGCCCTGATGCACGGCCGCCCCACCCCCATTCCCCACTGCACTGTCCCCTCTCCGGGCACCCGGAATGGGGTGCTTTTGCCGGTCTTGCGCCCTGAGTCATGGCTCCGCACAGCCCATTCCCTCACCCTCACAGTGCCTCCTCCCTCCCCCCAAACCAGCGGATGCGCTCCCAGGGGTGCTGAGGTGGCAGCAGCGGCTGTGGAGTCTGGTCACCCGCTTCATCGAGGCCAGGGCTGCCCGCGAGGACCCACAACCTGCGCCACTGAGCAGCAAGCAGAAGGCGGAGGCCAGGAGGCTCTGGGAGTACAAGAATGCCGTCATAGCCCAGGTCAGGGCCGGCCGGCGGGGCAGAGCAGAACTGGACCGCACTGGATGGGATGGGGTGCAGTGCAGGGTCCCGTCGAAGCCCAAGCCCTGGCCTGTGCCCCTCTCTTGAGTAGCTGGTCCAACATGGCCTCACTGTCACCCCCGCCCAGTGTCCCACTTGGAGGCAGCACCACTTGTTTTCTCTCGGGTGGTTCTGTGGGTCTTGGGCTCAGTTCCCACCAGCAGCTAGGCGTCCTGGCTGGACGTGCGCGGAAAGTCTAACCCATCCAACTGGGAGGCTGGCGGCTCCTGCCCGATTTACTCTGGTGCGCATCAGCCAAGGAGAAGTGGTGCCCTTGGCCCTCAACTTTGTCTCATGCTTGCTCCTTTCGTGACCACTGTGGCTTCCTGACCAGCAGTGGGGACTGTGCTAGCCCCCATGTCACCACAACTGAAGAGCAGGCAGCTGGTGCGGGGCCCCCGCTGCAGCCCAAGCCCTGGAGAGGCTGAGGCAGGAGACTCACAGGGTCGAGCCCAGCACCTACCAATTACAGACCTATCCAGACCCTGACTCAAAATTCTGAAATCAAAAGGGGCTGGGGTGTTGCTCAGGTGTGGCAGAGGCGGCCCAGCCCCCATAGTGGGAGCAGTGTTGCTTGGAATGTCAGAGCCTGAGCCAGGGACGTGACGGATAGTAGGCCTTATTTTATGCGTGTCTTTGATTGCACTCATTTCATTCAGGGGTTTTATTTGTTAGGGGTGTTCATTTGTTCGTTTTTGAAAAGCTCTGGCTCTATAATTCAGTTTGGCTCTGGACTCACTACGTGGCGCATACCAGCCTCAAACACGCGGTGATCCCCCTGCCTCAGCCTCCTGAGTGCTGGGATTGCAGGTGTGCGCAGCTACACCTGCTAACTTTCCCTTTTTTGAGAATTCTTTTTCTGAAGAACTCAAAGGAATCTTGAAGAAGTGAGTAACTCCTCTCTGCCGGCAGGTGACCGACCATTTCACAGAGGACTTCTCCCTGAACTCCGTGATCTCGCAGCTCATAGGACTCAGCAACGCCCTCTCGGTGAGTGGCCCTGTCGTCCTTTGCTGGTGGCGGGGAGATGTAACAGAGTGGCCCCTCCTCGGTACGTGTCTTCACAAGGCATTTTCTCTGCTGCCACAACTTGTCCACGACCGGAAGCCTTTCCAGATCTGAACCCAAAGCCCCTGCTGCCCAGAGCCTCGGGTGGAGACCTGCAGGCCCCGGCAGGGCAGTGAGCCAGGCACGTGAGTGGGGCCGATGCAGGCCTCTCCGTGGCTCTTCCTGCCTGCGTGCCTGTGATTGCATGTTTATTGGATCCAGAGGGATCCCAGTCTCTGAAAACGGAAACTGGTCCCTTCAGTGCCGTGTTCTCCTGCGACATGTGACTCCCATTTTGCTGCCAAGGGAAGAATTCGCCCACAAGCAGGAGTAGCTGTTGGGAACACACACTAGCCCTGTTAACAAGGGCTTGTTAGCATGGTGGCTGGTGGCCTCTCTGGGCTTCCAGAAAGGGGCCCTGGCCGCCAGCCTGGAGGTAGACGCTAATCCCAGCACTCACGGATAAAGAAGAAAAAGAATCGATAGGTTTCTCTCTGAACAAGTGGATGCTTTCAGAATAGTAAAATGCCCCATAAGTGAGGCATGGTGGCGCACGCCTGTCATCTCGGCACCCAGAAAGCTAAGGCAGAAAGATCACTGTGAATTCCAGGCCAGCCTGACTACGTAGTGAGTTCAAGGCCAGCTTGAATTGTGTGTTGACACCCTGTCTCAAAAAGACAAAAAACTAAAGTGGCCCACAATAAAAGACAGATAAAAGCTGTAGAAAGCATTTATAACTGGTATATAGGCAAAAGATTAGTATCTGTGGTGTATGACAGCCTTACGTGTTAATATGAAAACTCTTATCCCAAATTTGGCCGGTGGAGCTGGAAAGACAGTAACTCACAGCCTGTGGCTGCCTGTGACCCGGGGTGGCCACTGCAGGTGGCTTACTGCCACCGAGGCCTGGACCCCTGAGGTACTCCAGCCACAGTGGTGAAGCAACTTGCGTCATAGCCACGGAGAGGAAGAGCTGGGCACCGTGGCCTCGCCAGTATGCTAGCACCTGCACTGTGGCCAAGCTCGTGGCCGCAGGGTGTGCGGGTCCCTGGGGTGCTGGGAGCCGTCTGAGCAGGTCCTTTGCTTGGCATCAGGCCATGACCCAGGAAGCCGTGCAGAGAGCCCAAGAGCAAACCTCTTTCTGTTCAGGGCGCTGCTCCTCATTGACCACACTCCCCCTGGCCTTGGGGACCCCCAAAAGTGACAGGAGCCCCTTCGCAACATGTGCCCTGCCACCCCGCTGTTTGTGACGCTGTGATTCCACGATGCCCTCATCCTGAGCAGCAGTCATTGAGAACTCAGGGTTGGGCAGGGCCATGCAGCCCTGGGCATGCCCTGCACTGTCCTCTCACCTGTCCTCTGTGTCCCCAGCAAGCCTCTGCGCGAGTTCTCCACAGCGCCGAGTTCGAGGACGCGCTCTGCGCGCTGCTGGTGATGACTGCCCCGCTGGCCCCGCACCTGGCCTCCGAGCTCTGGGCAGGTAGGCAGGCATGGCATCTTCCCAAAGGCAGCGGAGCGGCTGGGCCGTCCTCTTCTCGGGGCGCTCACTCTGAATCCTGGGGTCCACCTCTGTCACTCCCTGCTGTGCTCAAGAGCACGTGGATGCCGCTGCCCGGCGTCCCTCTGGGTCCCGCTCTCCAGGACTCAGGGTAGTGAACACAGAGCTGGTGGGCCGCAGAGGAAGGGCGCTGCCCACCTGTTCTTGTTCCCTTCCTCTGCTCGACGCTTCCTTAACTGACAGGAGCCCCGGAGGCTGGTCCTGAAGCCCGTGCTGGCGCGGGGCGCCTCCCTGAACTTCCCCTGGGAGAGCCTAGAGCCACTGCCATAAATCCTCCAATGGGATTGGGCCCAGCAGACAGGGACAGGCAGGGAGAGACGTGTCACTGGGAAAGGTCACGCATGAGAGTTGCAAGGTGTTTCTGGAAACAGCTCGTGTGCCCTGTTTCGGTTTGGCGGTATGCTTGCACAAAGGCCTCTCCTCACTGAGTTTACTGTCGTGGCCTGGCGTGTGTACACTGGAAAAAGAGCTGAAAAGGAACCTGGGGATGGGGATCCGTTTGTCCCTCGCTATCTCACGGTTCAACTTTCACAGACTCACTTTCGTGGGATTTCAAAAACTACCTAAATTATTTATCGCAGCTATTTCACTGTATTGCAGGCTTTTGCAGTACCAGACAGCATGTGTATGTTCTTAAGATTATGTAGGTTTACGAATCTAGACAATGGTTATGAATGTTAGAAGTGTTTTTAAGGGCCCAGGGAGATGGCTCAGTGGAATAAGCGCTTCCCTGGCAAGCGCAAGGGCCTGAGTTCAATCCCCGGTCTTAAAAAAAAAAAAGTGTTTTTAAAAGTGTGGGAAGGCTTATAAGAGTGTGGGAAGGGTTTAGAAACCCTTAAAATATATATAAATACTAAAATAAACACAACGTCCTGACTTCGCTGATTTCCACTCGTCCTGGGGGTGTCTGGAACATGACCTCCGCAATAGTGAGGGCTGCTGCGCAGCTCAGCAGCGGGACAGGCTGCCTGGCAAGCCCCAGGCCTGACTTTGATCCCCAGTACCACAAAAAAAAAAAGAAAAAAGAAAGGAATCTGATGGCCAGGTGTTGTGGCGCACCCCTGTAATCCCAGCAGCCCGGAGGCGGAGGCAGGAGGATCACTGGGAGTCTGAGACCAGTCTGGGCTACAGAGGGAGCTCAAGGCCTGCCTGAACTGCACAGCAAGGCCATCTCAAAGAGACCAAAAATAATAATAATAATAATCTGAACATCCTATAGGAAAACCTACAGGATGGTTTTGTCAAAGGAAGAGGGGCTGAGGTGCGCTTCACTCGCTCAAGGTCAGACACCCAGCGCCCAGTGACAGCAGGCGAGGCCGGGGCTTTGGGGACTGTGGGCTCGACTTCCCATGCCGTCCTGCCCCTTGGAGCCTCTGGAGCCACAGCTGCTGGGGGCGGGAAGGGGATGGAGAGCTGAGTGCTCCCAGCAGCCCCTTCGGCACCGTCCTGCAGATTGGGGGGGGTGGGGAGGACCAGCACTAAGGCAGCCTCAGGCACCACTGTGCTCTGTGGGGCCGTCATGAGCGCTGAGCCTGCGGGGCTCAGGGGACTTCCAGGGCCTCGCAAGGCGAGGGGACCTCTGTGCCTGCTTGGTGACCAACACTGTGCCTTGGTGTTGCAGGCCTGGCACTGGTACCCCACAAACACTGTGCCCACTACACCTGGGATGCCGACGTGCTGCTGCAGGCCTGGCCCACCGTGGACCCGCAGTACCTCCAGCAGCCTGCCGTGGTGCAGGTGGCCGTCCTGGTGAGCACAACCTGAGCATCCCAGCACACATGATGGAGGGCTTGGTACCCTCCGGGCCTCCCTCAGCTGCTGGGGTGGGAGTGTGGGGGTGATGAGAGCAGGGGGGCGGCGGTGAGGCGTGCACAGTGCACACAGGGCCGACGCCGGAAAATACGGCCCGGGAAGCT